>NW_024870588.1:617326-619484 GCF_013358625.1 Macadamia integrifolia
GTTTCACCCCCGTCTCTTGGGGGGTTTATGCATAGTAATAATAATAATAAATAATAATAATGAAAATGAAAATGAAAATGAAAATTCTCTTGTATTGCCCCTAATTTGAAACTTTGTCTTCTAACATACTAGTATCAACTGCAACCCTGAATCATAGCACTATTATCTTAGAACTAAAAAAAAAAAAAACCCTTTGACCCTATTATATCCCTCTTCATCTTCATCTTCTTTGTTTCTTCTTTTGTGGATTTAACATGGCATTGGAGAATGGTTGCTTGGAATGTTGGAATGGATACAAGCAACATCTTAGCAGGAGGTGAAGGAGGGTTCATCTTCCATCCACCACAGTTACTGCAACTGTTTCTCAGCCAAAACCAGTTCTTTTCTTAGAGGGGATCCCTTCAGTCCAGTATTTCACCTTCAGTTCACGCTTAGATGGACCCACAAATTCCCATCGCCACTGAAAATATATGGATGCAAATAATTTAAAATTTGGCAAAACAATCAACGTGGCTATGATTCCTGACTATGTTTCCTGTACTAGTCTCATCGTCACAAACGACACCACATCGATTTTTCTGGCCCATGTATTTTCTAGTCGTGCTTATCGGGAAGAACCAACAACAAGTTTGGGTGATGTTTGTGAATCATGACTATGCGTCCATCATCCTCTTCACTGCCATGAATGACCCGATATTTGATTCCCTTAATGGTTTCTTGTTCTGGTCATCTCAGGTTGAACTGGCCATCTCTCTCTCTCTCTCTCTCTCTCTCTCTCACACACACACACACACACACACACACAGTGCTTGCGGCTTTCTCACCATGTCTTGTCTTGCAACGATAAATATTTTTTTTTGGTGATAGAAAATTATAGAGTTTACGATGTGATTTTTATTAATTCTTTGAATCTTCTCTTCAGGCGAAGGTGATCCAAAACCACAAGAAAATTATCAGAGATAAAAAAACTGTACATATTGGTTGTTAATAGGAGTAGAGGTTTTTAATCCCTAGCATTAGCGGTACCAGGTCGTCATTAATTAACACATGCGCAAAGAGAGAGAGAGAGAGAGAGAGAGAGAGAGAGAGAGAGAGAGAGAGAGAGAGAGGCCACCTGCAATTCAATGTTTTGATCGGTTCAATTGTGGGGTTTTTACATGAAAGGGTAAAACATTACGTTTTGTCATTTAGAACATAGATATCACACCATGTCATCACTTAGATTTTCATCTAACGGAATGGATTTAAGTATAATTTCGTTTACAAAAGAGGGGATATACTTGATATTATTAGCAATGAGGGTGTTATAAGACATAAAAATTTAAATTTATAGGTGGTATGCCGTGAAAGGACCACATTGTCCTCGGTGCCCAAGTCGTTGAAGATGCTGGCACGTGCCCTCTCATTGTTCTTGCATGCTAGTATTTTCTGAGCCAGCAGGACGGGGTTATTTTGCCACCACCAAAAAACATATATAAACTACTACACACTACACACTACACATTACACACTACACACTACACAATACACAATACAAAGCATTGCACTGTGACTAGGATAGACACTAGAAGGGAGACTAGCATATATTGAATAAGATCAAGGTAAATATATGATCCCAAGTTTGCTCAATAACAAACAACAAATGTTACATGTGATTTTACAAGCCCCTACAAGGTTAATACATCTACTTTGTTATGCAAAAATTATTTGTAGGAACCATTGGACCTTATGGCTTCCCCTTTAATTTTGTTTCAACAATATTTTCAAGTATTTTTTTTTAGGTAGTAATTTCAAGTGAATGGAGAGAAACCATGGCTGTGGGTCAAGGGTAATACATTCCTTGGACAAGAAGAAACTTAGGCAGTCAGGCTTTCCTTTTTATTTTGGGTGATAGTAAGCAAGTGACCCACACTTACTTACATTTGATTAAACAAGTGCACACACACACACTCTCTCTCCATTTTGACCAAATGTGGCCTTTGTTGTTTAGTTCCTATGTGGACTCCAAATGAATGATACCATTTTTAAACCCTTCATTGATTTATCATATAGATTTCTATATATATATATATATATATATATTTTTTTTTTTTTTTTTGAGTAGGAATATAGATTCCTACACACACCGCCCCCTTTTTTTGTTTTTTTGGTAGATCCG
>NW_024870588.1:621703-657052 GCF_013358625.1 Macadamia integrifolia
TATTGCCCCTAATTTGAAACTTTGTCTTCTAACATACTAGTATCAACTGCAACCCTGAATCATAGCACTATTATCTTAGAACTAAAAAAAAAAAAAAAAAAAAAGAAGAAAAGAAAAGAAAAGAAAAAGGATTAATTGTAAGCCTCTGTAATTGCTTGGTAACTGTTTGGCCGTTTTCTTATCTTCTGTTTGACCACAGTTATGCACAGACACTCATAACCCGAACTCCAAATCATTTGATCATGTTTTCAGCTTCTTCTTCCTTTTTGAGGAAGAATGGGGGCATCTTATCATTAATTTTGTCAAAGGAATCTCGAATTGACATGTGTGCACAATTTGGCAGACCTCTTACCTTTTCACCTTACATATTTAGGATAATAGTTTATCACTCTCTCATATTTTTGCAATATAGGAGCTTTAATGGTGTTGATGCTGAAATTCATCTCATGTGCAATTAATTGCAATGATGGGATATTGAAAGAAGAGGGCTTGCGTGAAGTAGAGAAGAAAAATCGGTCGCTTCTGGTACCTTCTCTGATTGAGTACTTTGGTTATTGCCTCTGCTGTGGAAGTCATTTTGTTGGACCACTTTATGAAATGAAGGATTATCTTGACTGGACAGAGCAGAAGGGGGTAGGTTTAGGGGTTGCCGTCCCCCCTTTTTTTTGTTTGTATTGTTCTACATGATGCTAGTAAGTCTGAACCATTGTTCTATTATCTTCTGCAGATTTGGAGCTACGCGGGGGAAGGTTCACCTCCATCACCTTATGGTGCAGTGATTAAAGCTCTAATTCAAGCTGCTGTATGCATGGGATTGTATTTGTACCTGGCACCACATTTTCCACTGTCCAGGTTTATTGATCCTGTCTATCAGGAATGGGGGTTCTGGAAACGGCTCAGTTACCAGTACATGGCTGGATTTACAGCATGATGGAAGTACATGGCGCGACATCCGATTCCGGAAGAGATGCTATTTCTCAGTGTCTTCACTCCGTTTCTGCTGCCGCCGTCGATCAATCGGTTCGGGAACTTTGCCCTTCGTCAAAGAGGGTTACCTTGAGGTTCCCCGTGGTTTACTCGAGCTTCAATCGGCTCTCAATGGCCGCGACTCGTGTTTCGTCAACGTTTTCGTCAAAGGGTTAGGGTTTATGGGCAAGGCTTGCTGAATTTATCTGGCACAAGGTATCAAATTGAAGCTCAACGTCTCATATTTTCACTATTTTATGAGATTCATGTAAGTGGAAGGCATCATCCTTTGCTGTCTGTTTATGTTTTAACAACATGATTTCATTTCCAATCCAGTTTTTCTCAAATGCACCCATTCTGTCAGCTTATATTTCTTATATTTTAATTGAGTTATAGTATAATTTGATGCGGTTTCTTGAGTTTCTCCCTTATTTGGAATCTCTATGTAGCCGACCACATTAAGTTGGGATAAGGTTTTGTATGTTGTTGTTGTTGTTGTTGTTGTTGTTGTAATATGGGCCTGAAGGCCCTAGACTTATGTAAGCTATTACAGCGCCACGACCTAGAATATTAAAAAAAGGTTATGGACTTAAAAGCACACCCACGATCAATCTGGAATTGAACCAGCTGAACTGGTTCAAGGAGACCCAAACCATAACTAAAGAAGCTGAGTTAATTCACAACCGCACGGTCGAGTTACTGAGCCAGGTTCTTTCTCTTTTTTCGGTACTTTTGACATTTGAGAGTATGTTCCTTGATGCTGATCTGCATCATGTGGTTCCTGTTTTGATGCTTCTTTCTTTTTTCTAACTCTATCATTTACTTTTTTATTTATTATTTTTTCTGCATCAACAGAAAATTCCTGTAGTCGTATTGGATACTTGTTACATAATATCTAAACAGTTCCTCAGATCTGATCATCCATACTTTCTATATCATCCCAAGTTCCTCAAGATTGCTTGAAAATGGTGATCTGGTTGTAGTTCATTCTTCTAGATTCCTATTTAAAACCTTGAACTGCATTAATGAAGAAGAAGAAGAAGACAATGATTGAAAGTACTATGTACCTCTCTGCAAATAGGGCACTTTGATTTTGGATGTGCAGCTTTATGTCCTTCAAATATCATAACAAATGCTGCAAAGCAAGCACAAGCTTTACAAAGGAGATGTCCACAACTCAAAGCATAAGGATTAAAAAGAGTATCCCGTGAGTGAACAAACAGAAACTTGTGAGTAAAGAATACTAGAAATACTGTAAAATTGGATTCTAACATATAACGTATATGTTAGCATTTCTCGGGGTTTTTTTTTTTTTTTTTTGGACGGCCTGGCAGTGAGGTTAGGAGGAGTTCCCTCGTAATGTAGTAATTCATGTGTGTTTCATTATTGTTTTTATATGTCAAGTCATTGTGTTCATTTATTTGGGATCATGTGCTAAATGAACTCAACTGAGCTTCTCTCTTCTACATGGGGGTTGGCCGCAAAAGCCTTAATTACCATTCAACCTTGATTAGGATAATATATTCTGGTTACACATTATCATTTGTCTTTATCAGCACTTCAATCCAAGACATTTTGGGTGCTTAGTAACTCTTCCAAATTGTGCTGTGCCACCTCTTGCTGTTGCACTCATTGGTCTTATTTGTACATGGCTGAACCATCTCTCACTTTCCTTTTTGCATCACTTATGATGATTAAATTTCCTTGACTGCATTTATTTCTGATTCTATCACATCCTTAGACTCGGCACAAATCCATCTCAGTATTCTCGTGTTAACAATGCTGTCAATGCATATTTTGTATTTACATTCTGAATTTTGTGGAATTTGGATATGTTATATGTTTATTTTCTTACTGTTAATTCTGTGCTGTGTGTGCATGTGTGTATTCTTTCTTGCCCCCTCTTCAAATCAGGTTGGGATGGCTGCGAACTTGAGGGACATTGTCTTAAGTGGTCATAGTGGTGAAAAGGTAATGCATTGTATTACATTAGATATTCCCGGTGCCCTTTTATTATCGCTCATACTTGGTCCCTCATAAAATAAAATTTGTATAATGATGCCGTAAATCTTCTTTTACATGAATGAAAAGAGTGAATATAATTGTTTGGTTGATCTCAACAAATGTGACATAATTTCATTAATGATCATTGCCTGATGCAAACTCATGGAAATGAAAACCTTTGTAATAGTGACAATGTTGATCTTGAAGTTTCATGTATTTCTTTAAAGACGTTATTTTTCCTTGTTCTTATTATTATCTCGTTTTGTTATGATTTTCTGTCCTGTTGAAATTTATCAGCAATAGCGGGAGCCTCTTGTACTGGGTTGCTTTTTTTTTGTTTGTTTGTTTACATGCAGTGTTAAAAGAAAACTAAATATAAGTTTTTCATTTGCTAAAGAAAGGTAGTTCTAGCCTTTCCTTTTCCTTAAAGTTACTCAGCCGGTGAAGAAAATAAAGAGAATATGTGAGAAATTTCTATTTTAATATGTTTCATGAACCAATCATTTTTTGTTTTGGATGTAGCTTTCATGGTTGCATTATGATTATTACATGCTTCCTATTCGCTTGAAACCGATTTTCCATATTTATTCTTTCTTAGGTGAAAGGATCATAAGTTTTAATGCATGATGGTATACCTGTTGGATATGCTTCATACACCACAGAAAGAGTGAGTATCATTAGACTTTTCGAGTGTTGGTTGTCTTTTAGCTGAGTAAAGCATTAACTCGGGGTTAATTCATTAAATGGTTATCCACTTTATTCGGACATTTGATTGTTCACCTAACTAAACATGCCTGCCTGAGCACACTTGCATTTCTCCTTTCCCCTCAGATTTCATCAGTTTGTTTCTTATGTCCTTTTTTCATTTGGATATCTTTGTGTTTATTGTTAATTTCAGATACTATGGAAACACCAACTGCCTATAATTCTTCCAATTTGAAATTCGATCTTTGATTTTTCTAAGTTAATTATGTGTCAGCTCATGATAATGAAACTTAGTAGTTTATCAGCCTATTACAAGTAGGACATCAGTCCTAGTAGGACTAGAAACATCAAAACATAATTGAAAACTGACTAACTAATCAGTCCTAGCTGAACTAGGACTCCCATAGTTAGACTAGGAAAACACTAAGGTAGGAGACTGCATTTCTCTTCTTCTCTACCCCTTACCCCTTTCTCGAATCTCTCTGTTCTCTTGATCTCTCTCTCGTACGATCTAGCATGACTTATCTTGATTTTCTCTCCCACTAAAAATTGTCTGAACGACTGATTTTCTACCTCTCACACAACCTAACGAAAATTCTCCTTATTTTCTGTCCCACTAATTACAATCCCAAGGCCCGATTTTCTCGCCTAGATCTCTCTCGCACGACTTAGCGAAAATTCTCCCAATTTTTCTCCCACCAATAACTATCCCAGCCTCTGAGTTTTTCTCTCCTTCTCTACCCCCAACTCCTTTCTCGAATCTGACTCTCTTCTCTCGATCTCCCTCGCATGACTTAGTATGACTTATCCCGATTTTCTCTCCTTCTCTCGCACAACTTAGAAAAAATTCTCCTAATTTTCTCACCACTAATAACTATCCCAACACCCAATTTTATCTTTCCCTCGATATCTCTTTCACGATCTAGCAAAAAATCTCTTGATTTTCTCTCCCACTAATAACGATCACAGGCCTCGATTTCCCTTTCCTCTACCCGCAACCCTTTCTTGAATCTCTCTCAGTTCTCTCGATCTGTCTCGTATGACCTAGCCTGACTTCTACCCATTTTCTCTCCAACTAATAACTATCCTAGCCTCCGATTTTCTTTCCCTCTTGCAGGACCTAGCAAAAGTTCTACCGATTTTCTATCCCACTAATAACTACCCTAGCACCCAGTTTTCTCACCCTTAATCACTCTCGCACAACTTAGAAATAACTCTCCCATTTTATCTCCCCGTAATAAATATTCTAGCCCCCAATTTTCTCACCTTCACCCCCAACCCCTTTCTCGAATCTCTCTCCTCTCGATCTCTGGCACGACTTCTCCCGATTTTCTCTCACTATTAACTATCCTAACCCCCGATTTTGTCCCCTTCTTGTATGACCTATAAAGAATTCTCAATATTTTCTCTTCTTTGATCTCTCTCGCACGACCTAGCAAAAATTCTCTCGAATTTCGCTCCCTAATAACTATCCCAACCTTGATTTTCTCTCTCCTTCTTTACCCCCAACCCTTTCTCAAATCTCTCCTCTTAATTTCTCACATGACCAAGAATGACTTTCACCATTTTCTCTCCCACTAAAATTGTCTCAACCCCTGATTTTGTCCCTCTCATGCAACCTAACAAAAATTCTCTTTATTTTCTCTCCCACTAATAACTATCCCAGGACCCGATTATTCTCCCCAGATCTCTCTCGCACGACCTAGCAAAAATCCTCCCGATTTTCTCTCCCACTAATAACTATTCTAGTCCCCGATTTTTTCTCTCCTCTACCCATAACCCCTTTTCTCAAATTTGTCGCTCTTCTCTTGATCTTTTTCGCACGACCTAAAATTTTTTTCCCTATTTTCTCTCCACTAATAACTAGCCCAGCACCTAATTTTTCCTCTCCCTTGATCTCCCTTTCATGATCTGGCAAAAAATCTCTCGATTTTCTCTCCAACTAATAACTATCCTAGCCCCCGATTTCTCTTTCCTCTACCCCGGACCCTTTCTCGAATCTTTCTCTGTTCTCTCGATCTCTCTCGTATGACCAAGCATAACTTTCCCTATTTTTTTTCCAGCTAATAACTATCCTAGCCCCCGATTTTCTCTCCCTCTCGCACGACTTAACAAAAGTTCTCCCGATTTTCTCTCCTACTTATAACTATCTCAGCACCCGATTTTATCACCCTTGACCACTCTCGCACGACTTAGAAAAAATTCTCCCATTTTCTCGCCCTATAATGACTATACTCGCTCTCGATTTTCTCTCCTTCTTTACCCCCAACCTCTTTCTCGAATCTCTCTCCTTTCAATCTCTCTCGCATGACCTAGTATGGCCTCTCCTGATTTTCTCTCTCACTAATAACTATCATAGCACTTGATTTTCTCCCCCTCTCACATTACCTATAAAAAATTCTTCGTATTTTCTCTCTTTTGATCTCTCTTGCATGACGTAACAAAAATTCTCCCGATTTTCTCTCCCACTAATAACTGCCCGAACCCTTGATTTTCTTCCTTGTACACGACCTAAGAAAAATTTTCTCAATATTTTCTCCCACTAACATCTATCCTAAAAACCTATTTTCTCTCCCTCAATCTCTCTTGCATGACTTAACAAAAATTCTCAATATTTTTCTTCCCACTAGTAACTATTCCAGCCATCGATTTCCTCTCCTTTAGCCCCAAGCCCTTTCTCGAATCTCACTCACTTCTCTCGATGACCTAGCATGACTTATCCTGATTTACTCTCACATTAATAACTATCCCAACCCCTGATTTTCTCTCCCTGTCTTGCATGACTTAATAAAGTTCACCCCGATTTTCTCTTGCATGAATTATAAAAAATTCTCCTGATTTTCACCCGGACTAATAGTTATCCCAGCTTAGATTTATCTCTCCACTACACCGAACGCTTTCTCGAATCTCTCTATTCTCTCAATCTCTCTCGCATGACTTCTCATTTTCTCTCAAACTAATAACTATACAAGTCCCTGATTTTCTCTCCCTATTGCACGACCTAAAAAAAACTCTCCCGATTTTCTCTCCCTCAATCTCTCACAGTCTAAAAAAAGTTCTTCCATTTTCCCTCCCATTATTAATTATCTTAGCTACCGATTTTATCTCCTTCATTACCACCGACCTTTTTCTCGAATCTCTCTCGCTCGAACAAGCATGACTTCTCATGATTTTCTCTCCCACTAGTCACTATCCTAGCCACCAATTTTCTCCCTCTCGCATGACCTAGCAAAGATTCTCCCGATTTTCTCTCCATTGATTTCTCTCGCATGACCTAGAAAAAATTCTCCCGAGACAAGTAACCATCCCACCCCCGAATTTTCTCTCCTTTACCCCTAACCCCTTTCTCGATTATCGTTCTCTTCTCTCGATCTCTCTCGCACGACCCAGCAAGACTTCTCTCGATTTTCTCTCCCACAAATAAACTTCCCTACCTCGGATTTACTCTCCTTCTAGGACGACCTAGCAAAAATATCCTAATTTCTTTCCCACTTATAACTAACTGAGCCCCTGAATTTCTCTTACCTTCTTTAGTCCCGACCCTTTACTCGAATCTGTTTCTCCTCTCAATCTCTCGCCCGACCTAGCATTATTTCTCTCAATTCTCTCCCATTAATAACTATCCCAACCCCTTATTTTCTCTCACTATCTCGCACAACCTAGAAAAATTCTCCCGATTCGCTTTCCCTTGATCTCTCTTGCACGACCTAGCAAAAAAACTCCTGATTTTCTCTCATATTAATAATTATCCCAACTCCTGATATGTCCTTTACCCCCATCCCTCTCTCGAATCTCTCTTTGTTCTCTCGATCCCTCTCGCGTGACCTAACATTACTTCTCCCTATTTCCTCTCCAAGTAATAACTATATCAGCCGCCGATTTTCTCTCCCTTTCGGACGACTTAGCAAAAATTCTCCCGATTTTCTTTCCCACTAATAACTATCCTAGCACCCGATTTTCTCACCCTCGATCTCTCTCGCACGACGTAGAAAAAATTCTCCCACATTCTCTCCCAAAGATAACTATCCCAGCCCTTAATTTCTTTCCTTCTTTGTCCTCGACCCCTTTGTCGAATCTCTCTCTTCTCTTGATCACTCTCGCACAACCTAACATTAATTCTCCCGATTTTTTCTCCCACTAATAAATATCCTAGCCTCGGATTTTCTCTCCCTCTTGCTTGACCGATAAAAAATTCTTTGTATTTTCTCTCCCTCGATCTCTCTCGCACGACCTAGCAAATATTCTCTTGATTTTCACTCCCACTGATTACTATTTAGCCCTTGATTTTCTTTCTCCCTCTCTAGCCCCAACCCTTTCTCGAAGTTCACTCACTTCTCTCAATATTGTGCATGACCTAGCATGACTTGTCACGATTTACTTTGACATTGATAACTATCGCAACCCCTGATTTTCTCTTCCTCTCTTGCATGAATTGGTAAAATTCTCCCAATTTTCTCTCCAAGTAATAACTATCCTAGCACACAATTTTCTCTCGCCCTTGATCTCTTTCGCATGTCTTAGCAAATATTCTCCTGATTTTTTTCCCCCACTAATAGTTATCGCAGCCCCGATTTCTCTCTCCTCTACCCCTAACCCTTTCTTGAATCTCTCTATGTTCTCTCAATCTCTCTTGCATGACTTCTCATTTTCTCTCCAACTAATATCTATACAAGCACCCGTTTTTCTCTCACAATCGCATAGCTTAGCAAAAATTCTTCCGATTTTCTGTCCCTTTATCTCTCACGATCTAAATTTTTTTTCCCATTTTCCCTCCCACTAATAATTATTCCATCTACTGATTTTCTTTCCTTCATTACCACCGACCCTTTTCTCTAATCTCTCTCGCTTGACCTAGCATGACTTTTCCCGATTTTCTCTCCCACTAATAACTATCCTAGACCCCAATTTTTTCACTCTCGCATGACCTAGCAAAAATTCTCCCTATTTTCTCTCCCACTAATAACTATCCGAACCCCCAATTCTCCCGATTCTCTCAATCTCTCTTGTATGACTTCTCATTTTGTCTCAAACTAATACCTATACAAGCCCCCCGATTTCCTCTCACAATTGCACAACTTAGCAAAAATTCTCTTGGTTTTCTGTCCCTTAATCTCTCACGATCTAAAAGAATTCTCCCATTTTCCCTCCCATTAATAATTATCCCATTTGCTGATTTTCTCTCCTTCATTACCACCGACCCTTTTTTCGAGTATGTCTTGCCCGACCTAGCATTACTTCTCTCAATTTTCTCTTCCCTTATTATCCCAACCTCCGATTTTCTCTCCCTCTCTCTCACAATCTAGACAAATTCTCCCGTTTTGGTTTGCCTCGATCTCTGTCGCACGACCTAACAAAAAAATCCCGGTTTTCTCTCCCATTAATAACTATCCCAGCTCCTGTTTTATCATTTTCCCCCAACCCTTTCTCGAATCTCTCTCTGTTCTTGATCCCTCTTGCATTACCTAGCATTACTTCTCTCCATTTCCTCTCCAAGTAATAACTATCCTAGCCATCGATTGTCTCTCCCTTTCGAATGACCAAGCAATAATTCTCCCGATTTTCTGTCCCACTAATAACTATCCCAGCACCCGATTTTCTCACCCTTTATCTCTCTTGCACGACCTCGAAAAAATTCTCCCACATTCTCTTCCAATAATAACTATCCAAGCCCATGATTTTCTTTCCTTCTTTATCCCCGAACTCTGTTTCGAATCTCTCTCTTCTCTTGATCTTTCTCGCACGACCAAGCATGAATTCTCTTGATTTTCTCTCTCATTAATAACTATCCTAGCCCCTGATTTTCGTTCCCTGTTGCTTGATCGATAGAAAATTCTTCGTATTTTCTCTCTCCCTCGATCTCTCTCGCACGACCTAGCAAATATTCTCCTAATTTTCTCTCCAACTAATAACTATTCAGCCCCCGATTTTCTTATATCCTTCTCCACCCTTAATTCTTTCTCGAATCTCTCTCTCCTCCTGATCTCTCTCGTACGACCTAGTTTGACTTCCCGATTTTTTCTCCCAGTAATAATTTGCCCGAACCCTTGATTTTCTCCTTCTCACATGACCTAAGAAAAATTCTTTCAATTTTCTCTCCCAGTAATATCTTTCCCAAGAATTGATTTTCTCTCTCGTTCGATCTCTCTCGTAAGTCTCTGCAAAAATTCTCCCAATTTTCTCTTCTCTACCCCTAACCATTTTCTTGAATCTCACACTTCTCTCGATCTCTCGCACGACCTAGCATGACTTGTCCCAATTTTCTATCCCAGATTCCCAGTAATAACTATCCCAACCCCCATTTTTCAATCCCTCTCTCACATGACTTATTAAAATTCTCTTTATTTTCTCTGCCACTAATAACTATCCTAGGACCTGATTTTCTCTTTCCCTCAATCTGTCTCGCAGGACCTAGCAAAAATTCTCCTGATTTTCTCTCCCACCAATAGCTATCCCAGCCTCGATTTCTCTCTCCTCTACTCCAACCCTTTCTCAAATCTCTCTTTGTTCTCTCGATCTCTCTCCTACCAATGTTTATTGTGATTATTACATCTGTTGTGCCCACGTTGTATTTGTGTCAAGATGTCTTGCACCTTAATTTCTTTGCAACAACAGAAAACTGATGCAACATTGTTGAAGCGGAAATTTATTCCTTTAGGTTCCTTGTCCCTATTAATGGAAATCGTATTCATATTTATTTTCTGTAATGTTTTTTTCGGTAATAATTGATGAAGATGAATTTAGGGCCAGAAGTAAGAAACTTGCTGCACTTGCTGATCCAGAAGTTGAGGTACATATTCTAAATCTATTGAGTATTGTGATGATTACAAAATGAAAATGATTACTTGGCTCTTTCCTGCATGCTTTTTTGCCAGCCTTGTACACTTTCCCAACCTTTTTACATGGTCTAGTTCATGATTTTTTTTTTGTTGGAATATCTGGGTTTTCGTGATCACATGCTGTGAAAATCCATATCTCTTTGATAATGCTATATTACTGTTATGGGCATAATGCCAATACCAGAGTGATTTATTATGTTTTGATATCTAAATCAACTAACCAAACTATAAACCATTGCATAGATCACCTTTCATGGATCTCGAACTCAATAAGCCAACTAAAAAAAGCTGGAAACTCAACAGTTGATGATGGAATAGGCAAGAAAATAAAAGAATGATGAGGCTTGAAGGAGTTGCAACTATTAGAAGCCCCATTGTGTAGTTTAGATGTTTTACCTTCAAATTTCCCCAAACAAGTGAAGCATCATCAGTCTCTCATTTGTTGAAGGTTCCTTTTCTCTAGTTTACAATATCCTTTTCTCTAATCATATTTTAAAATATATGTTCACTCAATAAATTGTTGATGAAGCCATTTGATTGTTTTTTCGTTAACTAAAATTAGGGTCAAGGCTTCCGTAACAGCGTTTCTTTGACGGCCAAAATATAGGACACATGGCAGTTTCATTAGGGCTACAAATTTATGGATGTGTCTGTCTACATCATCTATCAGCCTGATGAGTTGCCCTACAAATTTATGGATGTGTCTGTCTACATCATCTATCAGCCTGATGAGTTCTTCCCCATGTGGTAAGAATCTTGGAAAATACAATTATGGCAACTTGGGGGAAACTTCGGTTCAACCATTCGTACTTTAAGATTAAATATCCTAATTTGGTGGGCCATACAGTGGCGACAGGGCCTGAAATTTGACATGTGGCTGGTCTAAGGTGGGGCCTTCCCATTGAAGGTTGATTTGACTATTAGAGAGTCCTCCACGATGATGTGGACTGATTCAGATCGCTTATGGGCCCACCCTAATACTATACCTCTCACAGCTAGAATTCCACTTTTGAAAAAGTGAAAAGGGTATTCTTTGAATGAAGACAAAAATTTGGGAGAGTGGGGAATAATGTAAAAAACTAAGGGCACTTTTGGGAAAATAAAACATTCTTGATAACCCACAATGATGATTGTCTTCAACCTCCACCCAAGGAAACATGCTGTAGATCAGTTCCAAACTAATTGGTAATACTCTCTCACACAAGATTGATTCAAACTGAAAATTAATGGGAGGATTCCAAATCTACCAACCTGTTAATCCAACCTGATAGGCACCCAGATGCACCACATGAAGTTAGCTTAATATCTGAAACAATGCCTGGTCGTAGTATAAACTTTGCTTCAATGTCAGGTTGGAGGAAGGCTTAGGGATTGGGATTCAGAGTGTTAGTTTGCCCAAGGGAAAGGATCCTATGACTAGGACCTCAATGCCAATCAACTATAGCTGCCCCTTAATTGTGTCTTTGCATCCTTTTGGCTCTAATATCAATAAGGCTTGCCCACAATTGAGCCTAAAGTGCTTAGGCCCTTCTTAGACCAGAAATGTAAAGGAATGCTGGGCAGGGAAATCCACAATGGAATGGAGCAGTAATCCATTTTGTGAAGTTGCATAAAACGGTTCCATTGACGTAGGACTTTCGATTTGTTGACCACATGCGATGGAACTCCTTCCACAGCTTAGGCCCTTCTCTCCCTCTTGCTTGACTGATAAAAAATTCTTTGATCTTCTTTCTCCTTCGATGTCTCTCGCACAACCTAGCAAATATTCTCTTGATTTTCTCTCCTACTAATAACTATCCAGCCATTGATTTTCTTTCTTATTCTCTAGCCCCAACCCCTTTCTCGAAGCTCACTTCTCTCGATCTTGCTCATGGCCTAGCATTACTTGTCCCCATTTACTCACATTAATAACGATCCGAACCCCTAATTTTCTCTAACTCTCTTGCATGAATTAGTAAAATTCCCCCAATTTTCTCTCCTAGTAATAACTATCTTAGGACTCGATTTTTTCTGGCCCCTTGATCTTTCTCGCACGACTTAGTAAAAATTCTCCTGATTTTTTTCTCCCACTAATAGTTATCCCAACCCCGATTTGTTTCTTCTCTAACCCTAACCCTTTCATGAATCTCTCTATGTTCTTTTAATCTCTCTTGCATGACTTTTTGTTTTCTCCTCCACTAAAATGGTCCCAACTCCTGATTTTGTATCTCTCACACGACGTAACAAAAAATCCCTTTATTTTCTCTCCCACTAATAACTATCCCAAGACCCGATTTTCTCTCCCTAAATCTCTCTCGGATGACCTAGCAAAAATTCTCCCGATTTTCTCTCCCACTAATAACTATTCCGGTCCCCGATTTTTTCTCTCCTCTACCCCCAACCCCTTTTTCGAATCTGTCTCTCTTCTCTCAATCTCTCGCACAACCTAGTATGACTTCTCCAGAGTTTCTCTCCCATTAATTACTATCCCAACCCCAAATTTTCTCTCCCTCTCTCTCACGACCTAGAATAAATTTCTCTGATTTTCTCTCCATTAATAACTATCCCAACACCTAATTTTCCCTCTCGTTAGATGTCTATTTCATGATCTGGCAAAAAATGTCTCGATTTTCTCTCCAACTAATAACTATCCTAGCCCCTGATTTCTCTTTCCTCTACCCCGGACGCTTTCTCGAATCTTTCTTTGTTGTCTCGATCTCTCTCGTATGACCTAGCATAACTTCTCTTTATTTTCTCTCCAACTAATAACTATCTTAGCCAGATTTTCTCTACCTCTCGCACGACCCAACAAATGTTTTCCCGATTTTCTCTCCCACTAATAACTATCCCAGCACCCGATTTTATCACCCTTGATCACTCTCGCACGACCTAGAAAAAATTCTCCCATTTTCTCTCCCTATAATGACTATACTTGCCCCCGATTTTCTCTCCGTCTTTACCCCCAACTCCTTTCTCGAATCTCTCTCCTTTCAATCTCTCTCGCACGACCTAGCTTGAATTCTTCTGATTTTCTCTCCCACTAGTAACACTATCATAGCCCTTGATTTTCTCCTCCTTGCATTACCTATAAAAAATTCTCTGTATTTTCTCTCCCTTGATCTCTCTCGCACTACGTAAAAAAATTTTCCCAATTTTCTCTCCCACTAATAACTACCCGAACCCATGATTTTCTTCCTCTCACACAACCTAACAAAATTTCGCTCAATATTCTTTCCCACTAATATCTATCTTATGAACCTATTTTTCTCTCTCCCTCAATATCTCTTGCAAGACTAAGCAAAAATTCTCCATATTTTTTTGTCCCACTAATAACTATTCCAACCCCCGATTTCCTCTCCTTCTCTAGCCCCAAGCCCTTTCTCGAATCTCTCTCACTTCTCTAGATCTCTCGCATGACCTAGCATAATTTATCTCGATTTACTCTCATATTAATAACTATCCCAACACCTGATTTTCTCTCCCTCTTTTGCATGACTTAATAAAATTCCCCCGACTTTATTGGGCGGCCCTCAGCCTCTTTTGCATTACCTAGAAAAAATTCTCTTGATTTTGTCCCCCATTAATAGTTATCCTAGCCAGAATTCTCTCTCCACTGCCCCTGGCCCTTTCTTGAATTTCTTTCGCATTACTTCTCATTTTCTCTCCAACTAATACCTATACAAGCCCCTGATTTTCTCTCCCTATCGCACGACCCAACAAAAACTCACGATTTTCTCTCACTCAATCTCTCACGGTCTAAAAAAATTCTTCCATTTTCCCTCCCGCTAATAATTATCCCAGTTGATTTTCTTTCCTTCATTACCACCAACACTTTTCTCGAATCTCTCTCGCTTGAGCTAGCATGACTTCTCTAATTTTCTCTCCCACTAATAACTATCCTAGCCCCCAATTTTCTCCCTCTTGTATGACCTAGTGAAAATTCTCCCGATTTTCTCTCTCCATTGATCTCTCGCAAAACTAAGAAAAATTCTTCCGATTCGCTTTCCCTTGATCACTCTTGCGTGTCCTAGCAAAAGAACTCCCGATTTTCTCTCGCATTAATAAATATCCCAACTCTTGATTTATGCTTTACCCCCAACCCTTTCTCGAATCTCTCTCTATTCTCTCAATCCCTCTCGCGGGACCTAACATTACTTCTCCCTATTTCCTCTCCAACTAATAACTATCTCAGTCACTGATTTTCTCTCCCTTTTGGATGACCTAGGAAAAATTCTCTTGATTTTTTCTCCCAATATTAACTATCCGAGCACCCGATTTTCTCACCCACGATCTCTCTTGCATGACCTAGAAAAAATTCTACCACCTTTTCTTCTGATAATAACTGTCACAACTCCTGATTTTCTTTCCTTCTTTATCCCCCTTTGTGGAATCTCTCTTCTCTTGATCACTCTTGCACAACCTAACATAATTCTCCTGATTTTCTCTCACTAACTACACTAGCCTCGGATTTTCTCTCCCTCATGCTTGACCGATAAAAACTTCATTGTTTTTTCTCTCCCTCGATGTCTCTCGCACAACCTAGCATATATTCTCTTGATGTTGTTTGCCACCAATAACTATCCAGCCCTTGATTTTCTTTCTTATTCTCTAGCCCCAACCACTTTCTCGAAGCTCACTCACTTCTCTCAATCTTGTGCATGACCTAGCATGACTTGTCCTGATTTATTCTCACATTAATAACAATCCCAACCCCTGATTTTCTCACTCTCTTGCATGAATTAGTAAAATTCTCCCAATTTTCTCTCCAAGTAATAACTATCATAGGACCCGATTTTCTATCGCCCTTGATCTCTTTTGCACGACCTAGGAAAAATTCTCCTGATTTTTTTTCCCACTAATAGTTTTCCCAGCCCCGATTTGTCTCTCCTCTAATCCTAACCCTTTCTCGAATCTCTCTGTTCTCTCAATTTCCCTTGCATGACTTTTCATTTTCTTGTCCACTAAAATTGTCCCAACCCCTGATTTTGTCACTCTCACACGACCTAACAAAAATTCTCTTTATTTTCTTTCTCACTAATAACTATCCTAAGACCCAATTTTTACTCATTAGATCTCTCTCATGTGACCTAGCTTAAATTCTCCCGATTTTCTCTCCCACTAATAACTATTCTGGTCCCCGATATTTTCTCCCCTCTACCCCCAACCCCTTTTTCGAATATCTCGTCTCGATCTCTCTCGCACAACTTGTTATGACTTCTCCAGATTTTCTCTCCAATTAATATCTATCCCAACCCTAGATTCTCTACCCCACGCATGACCTAAATTTTTTTTTCCCGATTTTCTCTTCATTGATAACTATCCTAGCACCCAATTTTCCCTCTCCCTTGATCTCCTCTTTTATGATTTGGCAAAAAGTGTTCCAATTTTCTCTCCAACTATTAACTATCCTAGCCCCCAATTTCTCTTTCCTCTACACCGGACCATTTCTCGAATATTTCTCTGTTCTCTTGATCTCTCTCATATGACCTAGCATAACTTCTCCATATTTTCTCTCCAACTAATAACTATCCTAGCCCTCGATTTTCTCTACCTCTCGCACGACCTAACAAAAGTTCTTCCGATTTTCTCTCCCACTAATAACTCTCCCGACACCTGATTTTATCACCCTTGATCATTGTCGCACAACCTAAAAAAATTTTTCCCATTTTCTCTCCCTATAATGACTATACTCTCCCCCGATTTTCTCTCCGTCTTTATCCCCAACCTCTTTCTTGAACTTTCTCCTTTCTATCTCTTTCGCACAGCCTAGCATGACTTCTTTTGATTTTCTCTCCTACTGGTAATACTATCATAGCCCATGATTTTCTCCCCCTCTCACATTACTGATAAAAAATTCTCTGTATTTTCTCTCCCTTGATCTCTCTTGCTCAACGTAACAAAAATTCTCCTGATTTTCTCTCCTACTAATAACTGTTCGAACCCATGATTTTCTTCCTCTCGCACGACCTAACAAAATTTCTCTCATTATTCTCTCCCACTAATATCTATCCTAAGAACCTATTTTCTCTCTCCCTCAATCTCTCTTACATGACTTGGCAAAAATTCTCCGTATTTTTTGTCCCCACTAATAACTATTCTAGCCCCCGATTTCCTCTCCTTCTCTAGTACCAAGCCCTTTCTCGAATCTCACACATTTCTCTTGATCTCTCGCATGACCTGGCATGACTTAGCCCGATTTACTCTTACATTAATAACTATTCCAACCCTTGATTTTCTCTCCCTCTCTTGCATGACTTAATAAAATTCCCCCGATTTTCTCTCGCTCTTTATCTCTTTTGCATTACCTAGCAAAAATTCTCCTGATTTTCTCCCCCAATAATAGTTGTCCCGTCTCGGAATTCTCTCCACTGCCCCCAACCCTTTCTTGAATCTCTCTCTTTTCTCTCAATCTCTATCGCATGACTTCTCATTTTCTCTCTAACTAATACCTATACAAGCCCTTGATTTTCTCTCCTTTATTACCGCAGACCCTTTTCTCGAATCTCTCTCGCTCGGCCTTGCATGGATTCTCTAATTTTCTCTCCCACCAATAACTAGCCTAACCCCCAATTATCTCCCTCTCTCATAACTTAGCAAAAATTCTCCCGATTTTCTCTCTCCATCGATCTCTCTTGCAAAATTTAGAAAAATTCTCCCTATTCGCTTCCCTTGATCTTTTTTGCAAGACCGAGCAAAAAAACTCTTGATTATCTCTCTAATCAATAACTAGACCTACTCCCGATTTATCCTTTCCCTCCAACCCTTTCTCGAATCTCTCTCGGTTCTCTCGATCCCTCTCGCGGGACCTAACATTACTTTTCCCTATTTTTTCTCCAATTAATAACTATCCTAGCTACCGATTTTCTCTCCCTTTCAGACGCCCTAGCAAAAATTCTCCAGATTTTCTCTCCCAATATTTACTATCTCAACACCCTATTTTCTCACCCTCGGTCTCTTTCACACGACCTAGAAAAAATTCTACCACATTCTCTCCCAATGATAACTATCCCAACGCCTGATTTTCTTTCCTTTTGTATCCCCAACCCCTTTGTCGAATCTCTCTCCTCTTGATTTTCTCTCCCACTAATAACTATCCAGCCCTCGATCTTCTTTCTCATTCTCTAGCCCCAACCCATTTCTCGAAGCTCACTCACTTCTCTTGATCTTGTGCATGACCTAGCATGACTTGTGCCGATTTACTTTCACATTAATAACTATCCCAGTCCCTGATTTCTCTCCCTCTTTTGAATGAATAAGTAAAATTCTCCCAATTTTCTCCAAGTAATCACTATCCTAGGACCCGATTTTCTCTCGCCCTTGATCTCTTTTCGCACGACCTAGAAAAATCCTCCTGATTTTTTCTCCTACTAGTTATCCCAGTCCTGATTTCACTCTCCTCTACCCCTAACCCCTAACCCTAACCCTAACCCTTTCTCGAATCTCACTCTGTTCTCTCAATATCTCTTGTATGGCTTCTCATTTTGTCTCAAATACCTATACAAGCCCCTGATTTCCTCTAACAATCGCACAAGCTAGAAAAAATTCTCCTGATTTTCTGTCCCTTAATCTCTCTCGATCTAAAAAAATTCTCCCATTTTCCCTCCCATTGATAATTATCCCATCTGCTGATTTTCTCTCCTTCATTACCAACGACCCTTTTCTTGAATCTCTCTAGCTTTACCAAGCATGACTTCTCCCAATTTTCCCTCCCACTAATAACTATCTTAGCCCCCAATTTTCTCCTTCTCGCATGACTTAGCAAAATTTCTCCCGATTTTCTCCCACTAATAACTATCCCAACCCCCAATGTTCTCTCGATCTTCTCTCCCACAAATAACCATCCCAACCTCGGGTTTACTCTCCATATAGCACGACCTAGCAAAAAATATCTTGATTTCTTTCCCACTAATAACTAGCCTAGGACCTGAATTTCTCTTTTGTTTATATTATATATGGTTTGTTATACGTGTCACTGTTGGACTTGTGTATTGTGATTATTACATCTATTGTGCCCACGTTGTATTTGTGTCAAGTTGTCTTGCACCTTAATTTCTTAGCAACAACAAAAAGATGATGCAACATTGTTGAAGCCGAAATTTATTCCTTTAGGTTCCTTGTCCCTATTAATGGAAATCGTATTCATATTTATTTTCTGTAATGTCTTTATCGGTAATAATTGATGAAGATGAATTTAGGGCCAGAAGTAAGAAACTTGCTGCACTTGCTGATGCAGAAATTGAGGTACATATTCTAAATCTATTGAGTATTGTGATGTTACAAAATAAAAATGATTACTTGGCTCTTTCCTGCATGCTTTTTTGCCATCCTTGTACACTTTCCCAACCTTTTTACATGGTCTAGTTCATGATTTTTTTTTTTGTTGGAATCTCTGGGTTTTCGTGATCACATGCTGTGAAAATCCATTTCTCTTTGATAATGCTATTTTACTGTTCTGGGCATAATGCTAGTACCAGAATGATTTTTTATGTTTTGATGTCTAAATCAACTAACCAGACTATAAACCATTGCATAGATCACCTTTCATGGATCTAGAACTCGATAAGCCAAGTAAAACAAGCTGGAAACTCAACAGTTGATGATGGAATAGGCAAGGAAATAAAAGAATGATGAGGCTTGAAGGAGTTGCAACTATGAGAAGCCCCATTGTGTAGTTTAGATGTTTTACCTTCAAATTTTCCCAAACAAGTGAAGCATCATCAGTCTCTGTTTTGTTGAAGGTTCCTTTACTCTAGTTTACAATAATTTTTTCTCTAATCATATTTTAAAATACATGTTCACTCAATAAATAGTTGATGAAGCCATTTGATGGTTTTTTCCTTAACTAAAATTAGGGTCAAGGCTTCCTTAACAGCTTTTCTTTGACGGCCAAAATATAGGACACATGGCAGTTTCATTAGGGCTACAAATTTATGGTAGTGTCTGTCTATATTATCTATCAGGCTTATGAGTTCTTCCCATGTGGTAAGAGTCTTCGA
Organism: Macadamia integrifolia; assembly: GCF_013358625.1. Taxonomy (NCBI): domain Eukaryota; kingdom Viridiplantae; phylum Streptophyta; class Magnoliopsida; order Proteales; family Proteaceae; genus Macadamia; species Macadamia integrifolia. The sequence goes on from NW_024870588.1 coordinate 641,190, forward strand.
AAATACAATTATGCCAACTTTGGGGAAACTTCGGTTGAACCATTCATACTATGAGGTTAAATATCCTAATATGGTGGGCCATACATTGGTGATAGGGCCTGAAATTTGACATGTGGCTGGTCTAAGGTGGGGCCTTCCCATTGAAGGTTGATTTAACTATTAGAGAGTCCTCCATGATGATGTGGACGGATTCAGATCGCTTATGGCCCCACCCGAATACTATACCACTCAGGTAGGATATCACTTTTGAAGAAGTGAAAGGGTATTCTTGGAATGAAGACAAAAATTTGTGAGAGTGGGGAATAATGTAAAAAACAAAGGGCACTTTTGGGAAAATAAAACATTCTTGATAACCCACTATGATGATTGTTTTCAACCTCCAGCCAAGGAAACAGAGGCGGTAGATCAATTCCAAACTAATACGTAATACTATCTCACACAAGATCGATTCAAACTGAAAATTAAGGGGAGGATTCCAAATCTACCAACAAAGTTCTCTCGATTTTTCTCTACCACTAATAACTATCCCAACACTTGATTTTATCACCCTTGATCACTATCGCAGTCTAGAAAAAATTCTCCTATTTTCTCCCCCTATAATGACTATACTCGCCCCCAATTTTCTCTTCGTCTTTATCCCTGACCCCTTTCTCGAACTATCTGTTTTCAATCTCTCTCGCACGACCTAGCATGACTTCTCCTGATTTTCTCTCCCACCGGTAACACTATTAGAGCTTCTGATTTTCTCCCGCTCTTGCTTTTCCTATAAAAAATTCTTCGTATTTTCTCTCCCTTGATCTCTCTCGCATGACATAACAAAAATTCTTTCGATTTTCACTCCCACTAATAACTGCTTGAACCCCTGATTTTCTTCCTCGTGCACGACCTAACAAAATTTTTCTCAGTATTCTCTCCCACTAATATCTATCCTAAGAACCTTTTTTCTCTCTCCCTCAATCTCTCTTGCACGACTTAGCAAAAATTCTTCATATTTTTTGTCCCACTAATAACTATTCCAGCCTTTGATTTCCTCTCCTTCTATAGCCCCAAGCCCTTTCTCTAATTGCACTCACTTCTCTCGATATCTTGCATGACTTATCCCGATTTACTCTCACATTAATAACTCCACAGCACTTGATTTTCTCTCCCTCTCTTGCAGGACTTAATAAATTTCCCTCGATTTTTTCTCGCTCTTGATCTCTTTTGCATTACCTAGCAAAATCTCTCCTAATTTTCTTCCTTACTAAAAGTTATCCCAACCCATAATTCTCTCCACTGCTCCCCACCTTTTCTTGAATCTCTCTCTTTTCTCTCAATCTCTATCGCATGACTTCTCATTTTCTCTCCAACTAATTCCTATTCAAGCCCATGATTTTCTCTCCTTCATTACCACTGACCCCTTTCTCGAATCTCTCACTCGACCATGCATGACTTCTCTAATTTTCTCTCCCACTATTAACTATCTTAGCCCCCAATTATCTCCTTCTCGTATGACTTTGCAAAAATTTTCCCGATTTTCTCTCTCCATCAATCTCTCTCGCACAACCAAGAGAAATTCTCCCTATTCACTTTCCCTTGATCTATCTTGCACGATCAACTAAAAAAACTCTCCGATTATCTCCCACATTAATAACTATCCCAACTCCCAATTTATCCTTTATCCCCAACACTCTCTCGAATCTCTCTCTGTTCTCTCGATCCCTCTCGTGGGATTCAACATTACTTCTCCCTATTTCTTCTCCAACTAATAATTATCCCAGCCACCGATTTTCTCTTCCTTTCGGAAGACCAAGCAAAAATTCTCCCGATTTTCTCTCCCAATATTCACTATCTCAGCATCCAATTTTCTCACCCTCGATCTTTTTCGCACGACCTAAAAAATATTCTACCACATTCTCTCCTAATAATAACTAACCTTGCCCTTGATTTTCTTTCCTTTTGTATCCTCGACCCCTTTGTCGAATTTCTCTCCTCTTGATCAATCTCGCACAATCTAACATAACTTCTCTTGATTTTCTCTCACACTAATAACAATCCTAGCCTAGGATTTTCTCTCCCTCTTGCTTGACTGATAAAAAATTCTTTGTATTTTTGCTCTTCCTTGATGTCTCTCGCACAACCTAGAAAATATTCTCTTGATTTTCTCTGCCACTAATAACTATTCAACCCTCGATTTTCTTTCTCATTCCATGCCCCAACCAATTTCTCGAAGCTCACTCACTTCTCTAGATCCTGTGCATGACCTAGAATGACTTGTGCCGATTTACTCTCACATTAATAACTATCTCAGCCCCTGATTTCTCTTCCTCTCTTGCAAGAATTAGTAAATTTCTGCCAATTTTCTCTCCAAGTAATAACTATTCTAGGACCCTATTTTCTCTCGCCCTTGATCTCTTTCGCAAGACTGAGAAAAAATTCTTTTATTTTTGCTTCTGCTAATGGTTATCCAGTCCCCATTTCTCTCCTCTACCCTTAACCCTTTCTTGAATCTCTCTCTTCTCTCAATCTCTTTTGTATGACTTCTTATTTTGTCTCAAACTAATACCTATACAGGCCCTGATTTCCTCTCACCATTGCACAACCTAGCAAAAATTCTCCTGATTTTCTATCCCTTAATCTCTCATGATCTAAAAGAATTCTCCCATTTTTTCTCCCATTAATAATTATCCCATCTGCTGATTTTCTCTCCTTCATTACCGCCGACCCTTTTCTCGAGTCTCTCTCGCTTGACTTAGCATGACTTCTCCCGATTTTCTCTCCCACTAATAACTATCTTAGCCCCTATTTTTCTCTCTCGCATGACCTAGCACAAATTCTCCCGATTTTCTCTCCCACTAATAACTATTCGAACCCCCAATTCTCCCAATTCTCTCTCCCATAAATAACCATCCCAACCCCGGATTTACTCTCCCTCTAGCACAACCTAGCAAAAATTCTCCTGGTTTTCTTTCCCATTAATAACTAATCTACTTCCTGATTTTCACTCACCTTCTCTTGGCCCGACCCTTTACACGAATCTGTCTCTTTTCTCTTGGTCTCTCTCACCCGACCTAGCATTACTTCTCTCAATTTTCTCTCCCATTAATAACTATCCCAACCCTCGATTTTCTCTCCCTCGCTAGCACAATCTAGACAAATTCTCCCGATTCGCTTACCCTCGATCTCTCTCGCACGACCTAACAAGGAAACTCCCAATTGTCTCTCCTCTTAATAACTAACCCAGCTCCCGATTTATACTTTACCACGAACCGTTTCTCGAATTTCTCTTTGTTCTCTTGATCCCTCTCACATGACCTAGCATTACTTCAACCTATTTCCTGTCCAAGTAATAACTATCTTAGCCACCGATTTTCTTTTCGTTTTGGACGATCTAACAAAAATTCTCATGATTTTCTCTCCCAATAATAAATATCCCAGCACCCAATTTTCTCATCCTCGATCTCTCTTGCATGACGTAGAAAAATTCTCCCACATTCTCTCCCAATAATAACTATCCCAGCCCCTTATTTTTTTTCCTTCATTACCCTCGAACCCATTTTCGAATCTCTCTTTTCCCCTGATCTCTCTCGCCCAACCTAACATGACTTCTCTTGATTTTCTCTCATTAATAACTATCCTAGCCCTAGATTTTTCTTTACCACTTGCTTGATCGATAAAAAATTCTTTATTTTCTCTCCCTCGATCTCTCTCTCACGACTAAGCCAAATATTCTCTTAATTTTCTCTCCAACTAATAACTGTTAAGCCCCCCGATTTTCTTTATCCTACTCTACCCCTAATTCATTCTCGAACCTCTCTCTCCTCCCGATCCCTCGTACGACCTAGTTTGACTTCTCAGTTTTCTCTCCCATTAATAATTTTTCGAACCCCTGATTTTCTCCCTCACACATGACCTAAGAAAAATTCTCTTGATTTTCTCTCCCACTAATATCTTTCCTAGGAATTGATTTTCTCTCTCCCTTGATCTCTCTCGCACGTATGAACAATAATTCTTCCAATTTTCTCTCCTCTACCCCTTGCACTTTTCTTGAATCTCACAGACTTCTCTCGATATCTCGAAGGAGCTAGAATGACTTGTCCCAATTTTTATTCCCATTAGTAACAATCCCCACCTCCAATTTTCAATCACTCTTGCATGACTTATTAAAATTCTCTTAATTTTCTCTGCCACTAATAACTATCCTAGAACCCGATTTTCTCTCTCCCTCAATCTCTCACAGGATGTAGCAAAAAATTTCCTGATTTTCTCTCCCACTATTAGCAATCCCCGCCCGGATTTCTCTCACCTCTCCCCCAACCCTTTCTCAAATCTCTCTTTGTTCTCTCTATCTCTCTCGCATTACCTAGTAGGACTACTCCCCATTTTCTCTCCAACTAATACCTACACGAGACCCCGATTTTCTCTCCCTCGATCTCTCTTATGGCCTAAAAAAAATTCTCACATTTTCTCTCCCACTAATAGCTCTTAGCCCTTGATTTTTTCTCCCACTAATAACTATCTTAGACCCCAATTTTCTCCCTCTCGCACTACCTAGGAAAAATTCTTGAATTTCTCCCCCTAAGAACTATCCTAACCCATATTTTCTCTCTCCTTCTTTCCTCCCAACCTTCTCTCAAATCTCTGTTCTCTTAATTTCTTTCGCATGACCCACCATGACTTTCCCCATTTCCTCTCCCACTAAAATTGTCCCAACCCCATTTTGCCCCCTTGCACGAACTAGCAAGAATTCTCCCGATTTTCTCTCCCACTAATAATTATCATAACCCCTGATTTTCTCCCCCTCTCGCATTATGTATAAAAAATTCTTCGTATTTTCGTATTTTCTATCCCTGGTGCGGTAGGGGCAGGCAATGTGCGGGCTGGGGGATAGCTGGCCAGTGTGCGAGACATACGTGCGGGGCTAGCTAGCTGGATGGCTGGCCAGCGTGCGTGGCATGGGTGCAGGGCTAGCTGGCCATGATGCACGTAACTAGGTGTAAATTTACTGGAGCAATTGCAGGAGATCCGACGGTCCAATTTTGACGTACTATATATCGTTGGAATCGTAATTCTAAGTACTATCCAACCGTATAGCCATCCTGACCGGATTTCTTCATATATTAAAGTCATAATTTGACCCCCTTTTCTCTTGCATGGGATTTTTGGGATTTTTGGGTAGGTAAGGGATGTTTCTGGGTTTTCTTAATCAATTACTATCTCTGTCGATCGGAAGCAAGAAGTCACCTCTAAGATCCGTAATTCATCATAGCTGGAGGGGGTGACAAAATTGGGTGTCTACACTTAGGTGATTTAGGATAATAAAAATGGGCATTTCATGCATATAGGTTCATTTGTATTACGAATGCTTGCTTGGTCTTTCTTTTGACTTACTAGGCTAGTGAGCTCATCCCACGTGCACACCATTTTTAGATGATCTTACAAGTTTTTTGACTGAGGAACTAGAGCTAGGACCCACTATAGAATTTTCAATCGAGGACTGGTGGGTCCCTGAAGATCTTGGGGATGGTGTTGAGTGCCCATGTGAAAACTGTGTTGCAGGACAGCAATAGTGATACCCGACCTGAGATTCCTTTTGATTCTTTGTTATGTTACCTCTTTTGTGCTCTGGATATTTAAATTATATTTCTTGTGTATATATCATGCCTATGGACCCACATGTAAATGTACTAAGTAATATAATTTGGGTATTAAGAGTATTGGGGTATTTACAGGTAATTGTGTGTATGTTGTGTTGTGGTTACTGCATCAGATGATCCTGACAGGTTTCAGGTTAACTTGACTTAACTCAATCAACGGTCTGGTTCTGTGAGAATGGGGTGTGACATCCTTCTCTTACGATCCCTCACAAGCTTAATCCCAAGGATATAACTGGCTTCGCCTAAGTCTTTCATGGAGAATGTAGTGGACTACCACTTCTTCACCGTTGAAAGCATACCTCCATCATTATCTATAAGTAATCTGTCATCCACATACAATAACATGAAACAAATTGCACTCCTACTAAATTTCTTGTAAGCACAGGGTTCATCCATGTTTTGTTTAAAGCCAAACATTTTAACTATTTGATCAAAATGGATGTTCTAACTTCTAGAAGCCTGTTTGAGACCATAAATAGATCTCTACAATTTGCACACTTTGTTCTCATCACTATTTGATGTGAAACCCTCTGACTGATGCATGTAGATTTCTTGATGAAGAAATCTATTAAGAAACGTAATTTGCACATCCATCTGCTAGATTTCATAATCAAGGTATGCTGCCATTACTAATAAAATCCTGATTGATTTCATCATCAATACTGGAGAAAAGGTTTGTTCATAATCTATATCCTCTTGCTAGGTATAACCTTTAGCTTCTAACCTTTCTAGAAATCTTTCAACACTCCCATCAGTACCTCTCTTCCTCTTGAAGATCCACTCACATCCAATGGGCTTGACGCCTTGTGGTGGATCTTCAAGAGTCCAGACTTAGTTTGAGTACATTGAATCGATTTCAGAGCACATAGCTTCCAGCCACTTATTTGCATCAACATCTTTGAGTGCCTCTGAATAAGTGTACAGATCATCATCCGTTTCAGTGGAGACTATATGGATTTCTTCCACAGTCTTATCTTCTTCAATAAGAAGAGTGAAATATTCAAGTGGCCTGATAGACCTCCCACTACGTCGAGGCTCTTGAGTGCTATTAGGTATAGGGTTTATGTTAACTAGTTCGACTGCAGGTGAACATAGCACAGGCACAAAAGACTCTTCTTCTATAACCACATGTTCAGTTCTTTTGGAGGTAAGGTCTTCCTCAATAAAAGTAACATGTTTACTTATGATGACCTTTTGGTCAGTGGAGTCATAGAAGTAGTAACCAATTGTGCTCTTAGGGTATCCCAAGAAATAGCATTTAAAAGTGCAAGGTTCCAACTTATCTATTTGTTGCTTGTGTACATGCGCAGGATAGCCCCAAACCCTGAAATGATTTAGGTTAGGCTTGTGCCCATACTACAACTCAAATGGGGTTTTAGGTACAGACTTAGATGGAACACTATTCAAATTATAAATTACAATTTTCAGAGCAAAACCCCAGAAGGATAAAGGCGACTCACTAAAAGTAGCATAGTTCTGACTATATCTAACAAGGTCCTATTGTGTCTCTTAGATACATCATTTTGTTGTGGCGTAACGGGATTTGTCAATTGTGAGACAATCCCTTCAGAAGTGAGATATCCTTTGAACTCATCTGACAAATACTCTTCTCCTCAATCTGATCGAAGGGACTTACTACGTTTATCTAATTATTTTTCGACTAACAAAGTATTCAAAACCATATCACACCTGAATGTTCATAGGTCCACACACATCAGTGTGTATAAGTTCTAACAAACCACTGGCTCTCTTGCCTTTATTGCTAAAGGGTTTCTTGATCATCTTATCTTGTAGGTATGATTCATAAGTTGGGTAAGGTTCGGCCTTTAGACTTTCTAGTGGTCCATCCTTAACCAACCTGTTAATCCTTTCCAAGTTAACATGACCTAACTTGAGATGCCAGGTATATAGAACTCACTGAAGCTCTTTTACATTTCAAATCAATATATGAAACCTCATTCGTTTTTACAAGGGAATCTAGAAAATGCAAACCATTTTGTATATATATATCTAAAAATAGTAAATTTTATTATTCAAATGAATGGTGGGAACATTATTAAAAGGAAAAAAGCATAACCGTCTTTAACTAATTTAGAGACAGAAATAATGTTCTTTTAAAAGAAAGAACATGATAACAATCCTTTAATAAAATAGTACTAGAATCAAATTCTAAACTAAAATCTCCAACAGCCATTATCATGGCTTCAGATCCAATGCGCCGCACTTCATTTCTGTCAAGTCTTCTTGTTGTCTTGAACCCTTGCAATATATTGCAGATGTGGACAGTACATCCAGTATCCACCAACCATTAGTTGGTTGTTCAATAGACAAGCTTGACTCATAAATGACAAGTGTAGTAAAATTACCTTCTTTAGGAGTTCCATCTGACTTCTTTTTCAAAGTAGCCAAGTATGCACGACAGTTCCTCTTCCAATGGCCCTCTTTCGTATAAAAGAAGTATGGACCCTTAGGTTCTTCTTTCTTCTTCATATCTTCCCACCCTTGCCCTTAAGAGTCTTACTCTTATTGGCCTTCTTCTTTCATTTTTTTTTGAAATCAAAGACTTGACTTCTGTAGCATTCACCTCACCCTTTTCCTTCTTTTGAGCTTTCTTCGGCTTTCTTCGTCTGTTGCAATATTTTGCCTAGCTTAGTCGATTCAACATCCATTTTGTTCATATTGAAATTACAGATGAATGAGCTATAGATTGAGGGGAGAGAGTTTAGAATCACATTCCTCTTATATTTAAGAGTGAAGGAAGTATCCAGGGATTCCAGTTTCTCGAATAAATTTTGCATCTTCATTATATGATTGATTATTGGAGTCCCTACCGTCATCTTGTTATTATAGATAAGACCAATGAGCTCATGATGCTCATGCATGTCAGTCTGACTAAAAAGCTCATTGAGCTTATGCATCATACCCTTGCAGAGATTAGGCCTTTCAAAGAGTCAGTGATTGATTTGTCAACCGATTCAAGAATGTATAAACATGGCCTTAGAATCCCTCAAGTGGAAGTACTCATAGGTCTCCTACTGATCATAGTCATCACCGATGGGTTTTTCGAGAGCCTCCTCCTCAAGAACTGTAGACAAACATTCTTCCGTTAGGAGTAGCATGATACTCCAATGCCAGTCAACATAATTAGGTTTTTTTTCAGTTTGTAATCACTGATTAGGGTCAATAGGGTTGAGTTGATAGAGGTCGACATCGCACAAAGATCTACAAATGTACAAGATATAATCAAATGCATAAATATTAAACAAAATTATGAATTCTAGTGGGTGGAACATAGACAATGGTTTTCTCACAATCAAGATTTTTCATATCCTGAAAGTGAATTGGAACAAATCAATCCTTGCATATGCAATTTACCCTATCGGGAATAATTGTAAATACTATGATTGGGTGGACTATGTTGTCCACCTCTAAGGCTTCCAATATTATTAGTCACCTGATTGTCATGTCCATATCCTATCGGCTGACATACACTCAAGTCATGTGCAATTCCTATCAAATCGGAATGAATCACAGTATCATGAGAGATGACCTACATCGCAGTGCCCCCTCACTATCTATGTCCGTATCCTATCCATTAGACAGTAGTGTAGACTATCAGTAATATAACCTTGACAACATTCTATCGGCTTTATTTCGGGGCCATATTACTAAACTCTATATCCACCATTGATAGGGGGCTATGGATATGATCTACTAATTAAGATTCATCCATATCACACATGCTTTTAACATTAAAGACAATTTAACGATATATATGTAAACATCTCATGCATATAAATAAAACATACATCATATGTAAAAGATGGTAACAATATAAGATAATTAAATGTGGTTATGGGATGGCAAAAGCAGTGGGAGTAACAAGCCTCAATTACTCTCACTTAATTAATTATTTAATTAATGTGTAATAAGATGAAATTTATATTATGCATCAAGTGATACAACCAACATGTATAATCTCTATCTTCATCATCTTAATGTGAACTCATCTTTTTTTTCATCATCGTCGTACGAGGATCTTCACCATTTTCTTTGTTTTTATAATAAATTGAAAAACAACCTAAATCTATACATCCCTTTATTTAAAGAAACCCCATTGAAGAAATCAACCCACCATTTGGGCTGCTTAAGGAGTGGAGTACATAGATTTATTAAAAGAAATGGGAGGAGAGAGAGACAAAGATAGAGAGAGAAAATACATCACACATCACATCCATTACATCTCATGTAATAATAAATAATTTTATTATCCACATAATTAAGTTTCAATCCCATAACCACAATGCATAGAATAATATGGTTCTTCAATATCAAATATAGAATTAACAATTAATTAACCATGTAATAAATTAATTAATTTATTAGGGTTTCACATCTCATGTGAAAGTTGAATTTAAATTAATAATTTCATAAATTATTCATTTATAAAGCTTTTAGATTAAAACATTGATATTATTATTCTAGGGGTTAAAATTGACCCAACCATTGGGTCAAAGAGGTCATCCGCAATTTAAGATTATGGTAATTAAGTTGGTTGAGAGCCAACCCATATGGGTCAACTTATAAATGATCATAATATTAACATTTAATATTAATCATTAAAAGTTAATCACATGGTCTAACCACTTGGACGAAGACTAGTTGGGTTAAACATTACGGGTTATGGGCTATGTTTAAAAAACAATAAACCTACATGGACTGTAGTTTAAGTATTTAAAATAAAACCACAAAAATTAGTTGTGGATGAATAAATATTTCTCTTCACCCATTTTCCTCCTCTTCTACCCATAAGTAGTAGAGTCCAATAAAAAAATGCTTTTGGAACGGTGACTATAAAGTATATTTTCAAAATCAACCATAAAGCATACATCCCATTTGTCCCTTAATGATAAATCCCTATTTTATTTATTTATTAGTATTACTTCAATCGAAAAGAAAATAAAAGAACTACCAGTGGCACTGTTCATCTAATGAACAATACCTTTGGAGCTCGATCAAAATAAAATAATTGAAATAAACAATACTGAATCCATTAACTTTTAACAGAAACATATTGAAGAACTTTGTGATTGTATGCAAATTAATGATTTCGAATGAAAGTGTGAAGATTTGATATCAATTGTTGGCAAGAATCCAATCGCATAGCAGAAGGGATCGGATTGGGATCTCTTGCGTTCAAAATCATTGTAAAAAAAATTTAACTATATAGGAATGAAACGGTTTACCTTAGAACCGCAATTGAAGTTTCTCCTCCAGACAATAGTTCTTCCACACTTGAGCAACCGTAGGAATCGATCTCGACACTTTGAAACTATGATCCACGTTCAATTGAAGAAAAGTAATCCACCATTAAAGTTTTCTCCTTCACACAAACTCACTCGTAAGGGAGAAAAGGAAGGGAGAGAAAACATATGAGAGAAGAGAGGAAGTTTAAAAAACTAAATCTCTTTCTCCATTGTCCTTCATATAATAAAACCCCTTTTAGGATCTACTCTTTTGGTTAAATCTTTATTTTTTAAACAAAGAAAGCCAAATCTTGTTGGTGGAGAATAGTTTCTAAAATTGAACGACTACTTTGCTTCTAAAGTGGGAAGAGATAGAATCTAAAAGGGATTGCTATCTTTCTTATTATGGATGACAAGTACAATCAAATTATATTTTATCCACTACCATAAATAAAAAGATAATTAACCATTTAATATTCCTAAATTTTGTCATGCAATATTAATTTTTTAATTTACACATAAGACCTTCAACTTTTTCAATATCCCATAATGAGCTATAGGACATGTAATTTAATACTGCCTAACCCTAACTCATTGTACATATTTGTTTCAGTGATTCTGTGAACATGATCAGACGCTTAAAAAATATTTCAAATAAAATGTAATAAAAAAATATTATTTTTTTGTATTGAAAAATAAATTTGTAAATAGTTTACAAAAACGACACTGGTACAAGATTTTTGTCCGATCAAGCACAAACATTCTCTCTCCTCGATATTTTTCAATTAAGGACAATGAATCCTATGTTGACGATCTCTTTTATTAATAATGTGGAACCACATGTCTAGCGTATCGGTATAAAATCCATTAGACGTCAACCATTAGTTTACTAAAACACGTGATACAACACTACAATAAATAGGATCTCTCAGGACGAAGGTCAAGTGACGAGTATGAATCTCGTCCTCACATGACTGGCAATAATACATGTGAGATTCTTACCAGATTTTTTTCTATACACACATAGTACTTACATTTATGTACCAGAATCATATCCCCGGTAATATACAATGTAACGGCCATATGAACAAGATGTCCGGTCCTTTCCTAGTCGAGAATAATTTTGGGTGAAAATCTATGAAACAACTTACAAACTTAATAAATAAATGATATGCATAAATGAAATTAAATAGTCTTATTAATACACCGGGTTTGATGGACACATATCCAACATACACTACTGAAGCAAGAATAGAACATAAAGTAAAAAAGTGTGCGAAATTTTGAGAAGAAGATCCCCCCCTTCACTTTCATTGCTTTAAATGACGGAGGTGGTTATTGTGAGTTAATGGTCAATCATTAAAGAAAAGACAAGAAAGAAGAAGGTAAAGGGGAAAAGAGCAGAGGTTGTGGTCCCCCCCCCCAAAAAAAAAAAAAAAAAAACCTATCTTCACTTGAAAACTAAAGTTTGCTAGTAAAGGTGGAGTTAAATGTTCCAATGATCAATGGAGTATCTCATATTGATTCCAAGGTACAGATTCGTCACAAACAAAAGGTTGTAAGATTTCCTACTCCTATAATTGTCTTAGCTTATTATATGTGTATGCTTTGGAGATGCATTGTTAAACCTAGGGCAACAACAAGGTCGGGTTGGGCCAAGCTTTTTAAAACCCCATCCCAATCCTAAATCTCCTTAGCTAGTTCAAAGCTTGGCCTGAAAAATCTGACCTTGACCCCCCTTAGGATTGGGTCGGACTAAACCTGATTGGCCTTGAATATGGGAAGGGGAAGGGGAAGGGGGATGTAATGGTTGGGTTGGGCATAGCATAGCTTTTCAGTCATGACTTTCATTCACATGAACCCAAGCATCTATGTTCGCCTTGTTTCTAATATCGTGGGTAACTAGAAGAGAAGCAATAGTATCATTCTCTTCGATGGATTTAACCACCCAGGGAAGTCCAGAAGGCATAATTTCAATTGTTGGGTGAATTTTATTAGTTCCCTTGAGAATGTTGATGCTAAAACCATAATAGGAACAACTCGTACCCTAGTGAGAGGACTATTTGTTGTGAAGACATCATGAAATCCAAGTAGGTGTATCATTTGCAAGCATTATGGCCATACGCAAATCTTTAGAGAACATCATAGGAGAATTGAAAGTAAACCACCGAGTTCAAAGCCAACAAAACAAAAGTTAGATAGAAACTAAGATCCAAAGTTGCAAAGTGAAATAAAATTTATGTCCAAAGTTTGAAAGAATAAAATGAAAGTAGTCAAAGGTTTTCTCCTGTTATTTTTTTTCAATTAAATTGATAATTACAATTTAGAGCTTATTGGAAGGCAAAGGTCTATGTAGCCGACCCCAATTTGTTGAGATTCTCCTGACTTGTTGGATTGTACTTCTTTCCTTTTACTCTCATCTCTAATTTTTTTTTTCTCATCTCTTTCTTCCCACTTTTTTGTTTAGATTTTTTCTAATTTTTTTTTGTATAAATCCATGTAACCAACCTCATTAAGTTTTTATAAGGTTGAGTTTGTTCTTGTTGTCGTTGTTGCAATTTGTAGCAATAAATTTTAGCTTTAAGATGTTTAATTTCATTAATAAAATATGACATGTTATAGTAGGGTAGTGATATAGAATGAAGAAGAAGGTAGGGCCGGGTTGGGTTGGGTTGGGCCAGGCTCAGCCTGAGGTCTTAATCCTGGCCCGACTTGACCCTAACTTAGGGTTAGAAATTCCCAACCCTGACTTGCGCTCAAGGTTGGGGTATCTCAGTCCAGGCCCTATTCGAGCTTAGGGTGGGCCAAGGCCGACAGGGCCAAACTTACATCCTTAGTTGAACCTATGTTAGTTTAACCTTCATTGTAAGACATTAATATAAGTTCAACTTTTATTATTTGATTAGGGATGGGTGCTCCCCTTATAGTGGGTGTTTTCACTTGTATTGTAATTATTTGCGCCTTTCAATTCTTTGTTGAGTAAACCTAGGAGTGGGTACTCCCAGTTATAAGTACAATATTAGTAGTGTATTGAGTAGATACAAATCATTTACAAGCACTACTTTGGGGATTTAGGCATATTGCCGAACCTTAAAAATATCTATATTGTAGGTGTGGCTATCGTGTATTTCTTGTATATGTTTTAAAGTGCTTGTGTACTGCAGGATAGGGGTGTCAACCGATAGGGCCAGGCCGGTATCAGTTGGGCCTATCCGGGCTTGACCACTTGAAAATCTTGCACTGTGAACACCCATTTAAGTAAACAACCTAATTTTGGGGGGCACGGTGCAGCTTATAATCGGGCCGGTCGGTGTTGGGCTTTAATCAGGCTACCTTAAACAGGCCTTAACCGGGGCTTAATTGGGCTTCAGATCTATTTAAGTCTAAACGGGTTCTAAATGTGCTTACCTTAAAATTATTTTCTTAAGTGGGTTGAAGGCCCATAATTATTCAATTTGAACATTAAATCACAATAATTTTATATAAAAAACAATCATAGTAGAAAGAAGGTGACCCAAACAATAAAGAAGAGAAATGATATGAGATTATGGTTGTTTTTAATAAAGAGTCGGTTCAGGTCGGGGGCTATAATCGATCGATTCGGTCAGGTGCCCGATGGGCTAGCTACTTGCACCATGAACACTCGTTTAATAAATGTGTCAAGCTCTAGGTCGGGCCTACCGGTGCGAGTTTAGAATTGACACCCGTACTACAGGATGTGTGTGTACACCTAAAAGTGCCTATGACAAGAGGCTAAGTTTGTACAAGAATGTGATGTGTGATGTGTGATGTGTATGTACACCTGAAAGTGCCTATGACAAGAGGTTGAGTGTGTACAAGAATGTGACGAGTCAATGAATTACCAATAGAGATTGCTGCGTTAGCTTGTGTGACTAGAAAGAAAAAAAAAAAAAAAAAAAAAAAAAGTCACTGATTTTCCCTTCCTCTCATTGATGCTCATAGTTCATCACTTTAGTGTATTTCTGATAATGGAAAAAGTCCCTCAGGGAAGATTTTAGGTCCCATGTGTGCATGGAGAGAGAGATTGTTAGGATTCCACACAAAATTATTATCCCACATTGGATATGAATAACCTAACATAGAGGCATATAAGGACTTGGACATCCTTTCCTTAAAAGCTAGGTTTTAAGGATGAGTTATATACTTGAGTCCATCAACTGGTCAAAACTTAAAAAATTAAATAAAATAAAATTAAGAACAAGAAACAGAGATTTTCACAAATTTGTGATTTTTTTTTAAGAGTTTTTTATTCAAAAGATTTGTAAATCTTGCTACAATCGGTAAGTTTCATAGGTTTTCTATGATTTTATTGACTAAGCAAAAGACAAGAATAACAAAAAAAAAAAGAAGCCTAAGACTGCATTTGGTAGTCATCCAGAAAACATTTCTAACGTTTTTCCCTTCTATGGGAATAAAAAAGCAGAATCAAACATTTGGTGTCAACTTGGTGTTTTTCGGTTTTTTTGGAACGGAAGGGGGAAAAAAAAGCTAGAAATGCAAAATGATGGAACAATGAAACCTTATTCCGTCATTTTTGTTTCGTTCTAAATACAAAAAAAAAATGAACAACTAGGATAATCGTTTCTGAAACAGGTTCACCAAACACCATTTTTTTTTTTTTTAAACAACATTTTAACACAGAAACTGAAAATTCTATTTTCGACATGAAACATCAATTCTGGAACTGAATGGCTACTAAAGCAGCCTAAACACATTCATGCCAATTCAAAATAGAAATTTGAAATCGGATATAATTGGAATCAGGGTCAACTGATTCTAATATTATTGTTTCTAAACCGTGCATGAATGAACTGGGTGTGGCTAATAGATGGGTTGAGATTGCCACCCAAATTGGCTTAATCCCGAATCCTGTGAAACCATTTCATAGAAGTTCATTGATATCTTCTTTATACAAAGAAAATCAACTTCAATTCTTGAATAATCCACATCACTTCTGGTT
>NW_024870588.1:657072-727643 GCF_013358625.1 Macadamia integrifolia
GGGGTGGTGGTTGAGGCGGTAGGGTCCTAAACTAGATGGGGAACATAAGTTCTCGAGATCAAAACCTCCTGAGCTTTAAGCTCTACCGATTTTTTTTGTTCTCTCATTTTTATTGATACCTGAATGTAAAATTAGGGATCAAATTGTCATAGAATTTGAAGTAACTTAATTTTGACCTTGTTCTGGTTCGACATATTCTAGTCAATTCCAAACCAATTCCAAAACAATTCCAATTGAGTTGATGGAAAAAAATATTGTTCCCTGTTGGGTTTTTAAAACCTTAAATGGTGCATATAAAGGGATGCACTCATCTATTTTCTGAAAGCTCCGTTTGATTGAGAAATTAAAGAAAAGGAAAATAAAAATTTTAAACATAAAAATAAATAAATAAATAAATAACTTAAATCGAAAATATAAACTTAGAAAAAGAAACTTAAGTCTTAAATCTTTAAGAGCTGGGACAAAATTAGATGCTTAATTTCATCAAACCATGTTTACCTTCACCACCAGACACTAACTTCCTGTAAGTCTCAACGATCATCTCTGGTGAGAAATCAGTGAAATAACCCTTCTCCACATCCAATCCTTCTTGGGCAGCTAGTATCTCCACTTGACTCTGCACCCGGTCGGCTCCAACCCGGTCCGGTTCCAGTAGAATGCAACTTACCTCAGTCGACTGCTCCCCGTGAACCAGACCAAGTGATTGAACCGTGGGTAACCCACCACCTCTTTCACTCACCAACCGAGCAATCTTTCTTGCAGCAGACAAATCGGTAGACATGAGTGGAACGTTGTATGTTACATACCAAGGACTTGCACCGATCACAGCAATTCCTCTGTCTCGAGATACTTGTGTAGGACCCACATCTGGTATATGAGGGAGGATTTCTGGAAGGGCCCACCCGACCCACTGTCCCATGGAATTTGGCCGGAAGTAGCCCAGCTCTCGCCGGATGGTGTCAAGGGCCTTACCTGTTGGGTGTGCAGCTTCATACAGGTATACAGGTACTGCAAGGTGTATGGTAAGGGAATATAAGTAACCCACAAGAATACACGAACCAGATTTCAGAACCGATTTCAGAACCAGGTACCTATTAAAAGTAATAGGGTAACCATGTTTTGATAACAATCTAACAAAAATTAAAAGGAGTGGCCTAAAAAAATAGGTTATTCTATAAAACTTCTCTAGGCATGCATAAGAATGT
This sequence comes from Macadamia integrifolia, assembly GCF_013358625.1. Lineage (NCBI taxonomy): Eukaryota > Viridiplantae > Streptophyta > Magnoliopsida > Proteales > Proteaceae > Macadamia > Macadamia integrifolia. The sequence continues at coordinate 658,278 of NW_024870588.1, forward strand.
GGTGCCAATCCTTCGTTCCGGGCTGGTTTAAGACCTTGACAGGCCTGTTTAAGTAATCGGTCTTCATAAGTCGACATGATCGCATATATAAACAATCACCCGAGTACCGGTCTTTAATTGGATTACCATTAATTGGGCTACACGGGACTGACCTTAAACAGGCTACTAAAACATTTATCTCTAAACGAGATCCTAAGGGGTCAGGCAAAGTCAGGCTCTTACGCGGTTGTTCCCGAGCAGGTGACCATTCAGCTTCAACCTCGCACCAGCACTTTTAATAAATAAGTCGAGACCAGATTTTTCTGAACGGCCTAACCGGTGCAGGACTAGAATTGATACTCCTACGTGGACACCCTAGGGGTGTCTAAACCTGACCCAAAACGAACCGTAGTCTTATTGGGTTGATTTAGTTTGGGATATTACTACTCGAAACTGAGCCGAAAATCAAACGAACCCAAAACCAAACTGAAACCGATTAAAAAACCTAGAACAAAATTGAAGATAAAAACGAAATCAAAATCAGTCCAAAGCTCATTAAAATTTTTATATAAATTTGTATGAAAAACCGAATCAAAAACCAACTCGATTAATCGATAATCGATACTAGAGCAAACAAAACCAAAACCAGAATATTCTTATTTGTTTGATTTGGTTTCGATTTCACCATCCCACACCAAAACCGATTAAATCCTGTCCGAAATCGAACCGACCTAACCCCAAGGATACACAATGAATATATGATTGAAAATCAATATTGCAAACTGTGAAATTAGAAAGGAGTGAACCGGTCAAACCGGATTAGGAAGAAAATTATAAAAAAAATGTCCGGATCCGGAACTGACCTTGGAGTCTATTGCCGATATCAGTAGCAACAAGTTTAGCGAGCCAAGCCGCTTCGTCCAAGGAAGCTCGAGAGAGAGGATGGAAGCATATGTGGTCAACGACGCCGAGACGAGGGTGTGCACCAGAGTGAAGCTCCAGGTTGATGGATTCATAAGCGGCCTCCACCATCGCAATCACCGTTTGTTGGAGAGGGCTGTAGACGGCGTTGCCGGTGGTGTCGTGAGCCACGTACGACACAAGTGTGTACCTCACCCGGTTATAATCTCTATCTTCGAACTTCTTGATAATCACGGTTTCTGGGTCAAGGCCACCGGCTCTTTCCACCGTCTCCATCGCTTCTGTGTTTCGTGATTCTGAAATGTAAAGCTTGCAACACAGCAGCATTGATTGCTTCGTGATCATCGTGGCTGTGATGCTCTTTTTCTTCATATCCTGGCCGGTTCAAAGAAGATAAAAATCAGAAATTCAGAACAGACACACACGAAGAATGCGCAATGCCCTTCTAATCTACTTGTTCTGATCCATGGCTTTCATGATCATCTTCTTTATGGGCCCAGAGCCAGATAAAATCACGAAATTTAAGTGAAGTGGACGCAATAGTACTGGGAGATTAAACAGATCGAGGAATGACGAAACATATCACTTTACTAAGGTTTCAGATGAGAGAAGAGTCTAACAGGTCTCAACTGTTCTTGAGGAAGAAGAAATGTACAGAAGCTGGAGAGAATGGGGGTTTGAAGGCTGAGCTCTTTTTCATATCATTACTTATGTCCAAAATCTTACCTCCACAGGCTGAATACCTCTAAATTATGGATAGGCCATGGATTCTCTCTCTCTCTCTCTCTCTCTCTCTCTATATATATATATGCTATGCACAAATCGACCCGCGCCGGGGGGGGGGGGGGGGAGGGTTGGAACTCTTACGTTGCTGCTTGGACTGAAATCCATTGCTCTGATCCTCTGCCTGCTTCTCTTTGCCGATGTCCCAAGGCCCCCTGCAACTTAGAAAATAAGAAGAGTCCTGAGCTACTGACAGTACTCTTTTGTCACATGTCCACTGGGAACCCAAATTAGGACAAATGTCCCACGGATTAAACGTGTCATTACTCAATCTTTTATGGGACAGCAAATCCTGCTTCTTTACCCTTAGAAAAAAAAAAAAAAAGCATCTAAGTTCATAGCTCGAGCCTTGACTAACTTGCTTATGTTCTAATTTTTTAGTATTCGACAGCTTAAAGTAAATGTTGTCTTCAAGTAGGTTACTTTCACTTTCATGTACTTCGATACTTTATACTTTCACTTTCATGTACTTCGATACTTTTATGAGGCGTTCTTTAGTTTAACTTAGTGGTTGGAACTTTGGTTTGAAAAGTCAGCATTCAAGGGAGAAAGTCGTGAGATCGAATTCTGCAGTACATAAATGTCAGTAAGAATAAGTGATGATTGACCTTACTATTGTCCAGTTGAATTTGTATTTATCATCTATTTTTGAAAAATTATTTATAATAATAAATTATGGGTCACAAATAATAATCATTTGGTTACTATTTGTATAATAGATTGTATAATGAGAAATAAGATTGATATGCCTATGTATAAAATAAATTCTAATTTCACACCCATCTGTTGCTTCCGCTTCAAACCTCATTGTTGCCCATTGCTGCCCCTATTGCTCTATGCCTCTGAGCTGACATCCCCTCCCTCAATCCCCATCGCTAGCCATCCATGTATGTTTGTAGGGCAGTCCACAGACCAATTTTCGTCTCTGTGCGCGCGCGTCTGAATGTGTGTGTGGGTACTAGTGTCTCTTCTTCTAATCGAAGGGTACTGCAACACGGACAATTAACAGTGGCACATCGCATTTCAACTCCTTTTCTCCAAGGCTTCCCTTTTTTTCTCAACCCACAATGACTCCCTTTCACCAACCATGTCCGCTTTCCTTTCTGCTCTCCTTGTCTACTCCATTCTCTTCCTCCTCATAGTCGCAACTTTTAACAACCTAACCCTCTCCCATTCTCTCCTCCAACTCGAGCCTATTTCCTTCCCGAACAGGATGCGGGTAGTTCTAGCAACTCCCATTCCCCTTCCACTTGAATGCTTTCTCTATTGCAAACTTTGACTCCTCCCGCCTCTCCTGCTTGAATTCCTCAATTTTCCTCACTATTGCAAACGAGATTTGTATGCCTAAAGTGTGAGTTATTACGCCCAGCCCATTCTACCATTGTATCGCACCAACCTTGCAACACCTGCGCATCTCACCCTTAGGCCTGCATTCCTCATCTTCCCACAGAAAGCAACCCCATGAGGAGGAAGATTTTTAGTTAGATTTTTTTTTTTATTTGAGGATCAAAAGACTTTTTTGCCGTTGATTTGAAGCACTATACAATACATGTTCATTAGCCAAAAAAAAAAAAATTAATTTGTTACTGCAAATCACTAATAACTCGTGAGCAATTTGTGATTTTTAATTTATTTTAATTTAAATTAATTAAAAATAAGTGTTATAAATTATACCAAACGACATTTAAAAATAGAAAACTAAGTCTAATAAATACAAATAGAAATCATACCAAAGAGATCATTGATAAATATATTTATATATTGCCATTTCTGTTATGCTAGCATGTTACAATGGAATTAGGAATGCTAGCGGGATATTAGTCGTAGGATTTGTTTATCCTAAATACAACCATTGGATGGAGGTAACAAATCCAAACTCTCGCTCCACCATTGCTACACATTGTCTCACCCTCTTTCTCTCTTCCCGCCCCTGCAACTGTGCTGTGCCGTTGTTGCTCGAGATAGAGCAATTCTACCTTGGGCTTTGGCGCCACCGGTCATGGCCGGAGTGTGGCGCTGCCACTGCCTGGATGGTTAGCGTCCTCTGCCCCTTCGCCCATCAGTTCTCTTTCTCTTGTCAAGTCCTCTGCCCCTTCGACCTCAGTTCTCTCTCTCGTCAATGAATAGCTATCGAAATCGCCCCAAGAGTACTTGAATCAGTTGCGAGTCTTACGACAGATCGACTCACAAATTCGGAGCTTTCTCCATGTTTCTGAGGATTTATTGGAGGAAGCCAAAGCAATCGATCAGAAAATAGAGCGGAATGAAAAATTGGGTCCGTTGGCAGGCATATTGGCTGGAGTTCATAATCTATGCACTATTGACATGCAATTGAGTGTTGGCTCCCAGATTCAAGGGCGATTATTATTATTATTATTTTCTGGTAGATGGGGCAATTATTGTTTGGAAGTCCAATTTATATGAATTTGGGATGGGAAGTGATGCGGTAAAAATTGACCGGATGATCTTCCCTGCAGTTGCTAGTGCTTTGGCCAACCTGCACAGAAGAGATGACAGGGGAGAGCCAGGCTGACCCGACGGGGGACTCTTCGATGCCTAAGTCAAATCTTTCCACAACAGATGCTCAAGAGAACTTTTCCAGTAAAAGAAGTGATTGATCCATCCCTCATGATGGAAGCTTACCTTGGAATTTATAGGTTGCTGATGGAGAGGAGGGGCATTTGTAGAGAGTCCAGTTTAGGCGTAGAATCCTTAAGGGGAGTAGCACTGTGATTCTGAGAATATTCCGAGTTCCAGGGCATATTCTGAAAATATTCTCCATTGATCTCGGAGGTGCAAGTCGTGAGAGGGGTGGACACCTCTGATGATGTGTAGTGGATAGAGTCCTGCCCCCATGATTAGGGATCACATCCCTTGAATGTAGGAGTGGATGTGTGCACATTTCTGGGTGCATTACTTGACTGTGTCGAGTCGAGGTGATAGGTTGGTCGAGCCGAGGTGACTGGTAGCAGGCCTGATGGAGGGTCGAGGTGGCAGCACAGCTTGATGGAGGGCCAAGGTGGTAGCATGGCCTGATGGAGGGCCGAGGTGGCAGCACGATCTGATGGAGGGCCGAGTTGGCAGTATAGCCTGATGAAATGCCAAGGTGGCATCACGATTTGATGAGATGCCTAGGTGGAAGCACGGCCTAATGAGATGCCGAGGTGGTAGCACGGACTGATGGAGGGCTGAGGCGGCAGCATGGCCTGATGGAGGGCCGAGGTGGCAGCACGGCTTGATGGAGGGCCAAGGTGGCAGTAGCACGGCCTGATAGAGAGCCGAGGTAGTGGGTCAGTCCTGTTCAGGTTTGCATACACGCTTCAGCCGTGCTGAGGAAGGAGACATATTTTGCCTCATCACCAACCCCCCGCTCTAGCAGTTCAAATCGATCTGCTAGAGCATTTAATTTGATACAAAATGCGTTGCTTCACTTTCTCAGCTGAGGCTGCTCAACGGTTCGAGGTCCTGGCTGTTGCTTGTTCAAAGGCGAAGGAGGCAAAGCGCCTTCATGGGGAGCCACACAAGATCACAGGCCAAGTGGATGTTGAGAAGAAAATGGCCCGATCTGAGGAGGTCCATGCCAATGATGTTTGGTTGATAACTGGAGAGCTGGAACAAGAGGTTGCTAAGCAGTTCAATGCCAACAACAATTTGATGAAGGAGAATGATGCTCTTTAGGATGAGTTGTCCGAGACTCAGGGCACTTGCAAGGAGGAGGAGCTCGCAGCTAGGGTTGGCGAGCTGGAAAAGGAACATCGGGCCGAGCTGGAGGTCAAAGAGGTGGCTGAACCCCTAGGCCTGTCAGAAGTTGGTTGACATTAACATTTCTTCGTTTTAGGTCAGCTCGGACGATGCCATCCGGATCATCCCGAGTAAGATGCCAGGCTACGATCTGAAGGACTATGAGTAGCGCATCCCCATCCCTGCTACTTTGGTGTAGCTCTGTGGCTCGATCGATGTTGGTGAAGAGGTGATCCGACTCGAAGGATAGCCAAGTGAAGAGCTAGGCCCGTGGATTAGCCCCCCGAGATTAGCCTTGTATATATATATATTTTTTATGTAGATGTCTCCTTCGGGAGTGATGTACTTTGAGGGCTTTTTTCCCTTTTTTTTCTATGAATGAAATTTTTTTTTTTATGTCATCTCTCAGCGTTCTTGTGCTTCTTTCTTTATTTTCTTGTACTTCGAGCCGGCTCGAAATGAGTAACTTTTGGAAGAATAAGGACCAATACAGCTGTCTGTGTGACTCTGTTCCCTGTCCGAGCTCAGAATTGATCTTCCATGTCTAGCTTATGAGCTCTTGAGGTGCCAAGCCTGTGACTAACCATAACGGTGCCGAGCTGGGGCTCGATCTTTTGATGTGCCTTGCGTTAAGGTCTTTTGTGGTGCCGAGTCGGAGTTGGGGCTTGCATGCTTTATTGCGTAAGGTCTTGAGGTGCCGAGCCGTGCTCGGGCTTATATGCCTTAATGCGTAAGGTCTTGAAGTGCCAAGCCGGGGCTGGGGCTTACATGAATTAATGTGTAAGGTCTTGAAGTGTTGAACCGTGCTCTGGCTTGCGTGCCTTAATGCATAAGGGCTTGAGGTGCCGACCCGTGCTGGGGCTTAAGTGCCTTAGTGCATGCTGAGCTGGGCTCGGGCTTGCATGCCTTAGTGCGTAAGGGCTTGAGGTGCCGATTTGGGCTTGGGCTTGTATGCCTTAGTGCATAAGGGCTTGAGGTGCCGAGCCAGGGCTCAAGCTTGCATGCCTTAGGGCCTAAGGGCTTGAGGTGCCAAGCTGGGGCTCAGGCTTGCATGCCTTAGTGCGTAAGGGCTTAAGGTGCCGAGCCGGGGCTCGGGCTTGAGGTGCCGAGCTAAGGCTCGGGCTTGCATGCCTTAGTGCGTAAGGGCTTGAGGTGCCGAGCCGGGGCTCAGACTTGCATGCCTTAGTGCGTAAGGGCTTAAGGTGTTGAGCCGGGGCTCAGGCTTGAATGCCTTAATGCGTAAGGGCTTGATGTGCCGAGCCAGGGCTCGGGCTTGCATGCCTTAGTGCATAAGGGCTTGAGGTGCCAAGTTGGGGCTCAGGCTTGCATGCCTTAATGAGTAAGGGCTTAAGGTGCCGAGCCGGGGCTCAGGCTTGAATGCTTTAGTGCGTAAGGGCTTGAGGTGTCGAGCTGGAGCTCGGGCTTGCATGCCTTAGTGCATAAGGGCTTGAGGTGCCGAGCCAGGGCTCAGGCTTGCATGCCTTAATGAGTAAGGGCTTAAGGTGCCGAGCCGGGGCTCAGGCTTGAATGCTTTAGTGCGTAAGGGCTTGAGGTGCCGAGCTGGGGCTCGGGCTTGCATGCCTTAGTGCGTAAGGGCTTAAGGTGCCGAGTCAGGGCTCGGGCTTGCGTGCCTTAGTGCATAAGGGCTTAAGGTGCCGAGCTAGGGCTCGGACTTGAATGCCTTAATGCGTAAGGGCTTGATGTGCCGAGTCGGGGCTCGGGCTTGAGTGCCGTAGTGCGTAAGGGCTTAAGGTGCCGAGCCAAGGCTCGAGCTTAAATGTCTCAATGTGTAAGGGCTTGATGTGCTGAGCTGGGGCTCGGGCTTACGTGCCTTAGTGTGTAAGGGCTTAAGGTGCCGAGCCGGGGCTTGGGCTTGCGTGCCTTAATGTGTAAGGGCTTGAGGTGTTGAGCCGTGCTCTGGCTTGCGTGCCTTAATGCGTAAGGGCTTGAGCTGCCGAGCCGGGGTCTAGTCTTGATAGTGCCGAGCTTGAGCATGGTCTTAGATGCTACCGAGCTTGTACCTCGGTCTTAGATGATGCCGAGTTGTAGCTCGATCTTAGATGCTGCCGATCTGTAGCCTGTCTTTATGCCTTAGTTGTTAAGGTTTGAAGAGCCAGATATTTGGGAGAAGCTTCATAGTATATTGATGTGTGGTATGCACTTGGGACAAATACATTGCTTCGAAATAGAATCTAATTCGCTCCGTGAACAAAATTGAATAACTGAGAAATGGAAGCTAAGGTGCTGACAATATACAATCTATAAGACTAACACCCAATCGATGGGATTTCAATGCAATCTACTGATAAAACGGTCTACTGATAAAAGTGTCTACTGGCCTTAGTGATTGGGATAGTAAGCAGCTTTTCTACTGGCTCGGCTCGGGTCAAGAGGCTTTCATCTCGGCAATCAACAATTTCTATCGTAAATGCTAGGCCCGAGTATGGTTTCTTGACAGATTTTATGAAGTTTGCATAGCATTCCCGGGATTCCTTCTGGCTGGACTTGCATTCACCAACTCCATTGCTGGCGGGGAATTTGACTTTCATGGGCTTAGTGGACAAATCGCCCCAAGGTCATTGAGACCAGGTCGGCCAAGGACTGCATTATAGGGTGAGGAGATCTTAACGACCATAAAAGAGACCATGGCAGTGGCTGTCTGAGCTCCCTGTCTGATGGTTACGGGCTAGTCTACAACTCCTTTTAGCTCTACTAGTGTGCCTGAAAATCCGTACAAGGGTCCTAGAGCTAGCTTTAGGGTCCCAGTGCCAAGCCCTAGTTTTGTGAAGGCTTCATAGGAAATGAAGTCAATGGAGGCTCCTGTGTCCACTTGGACCCTGTGGAAGGGGTGGTTGGCCATCACTAATTGAACCATGACAACATCGTTGTGAAGCCAGTTCAACTCTTCCAGATCTCTGTCAGAGAATGAAATGGGTGGATCCGTTCTGAGGGTTTGACAGGTTGATCCGTGATGCATACGAACCACGTGTGGGCTTTGGCTTTTCTAACTGATTCCGTTGTGGGTCCGCCCATGATTGTTAGAATAGCTGGACCCACGGGCTGGTTATCGTAAGCGTCAGCTCGATCCGTGGCTGGTTCCTTGGACTGCTTGGCCCTATCTTGGCTCGACCTGGCATCATCTCTCCTTGGCTCAGGCCAGTTCCCACCATATTTCTGCTTCAAATACTTGTTGAGGTATCCAGCCTTGATGAGCTCATCAATTTCCCTTTTTAGAGTCTTACAGTCTTCAGTGTCACGTCCATGGTCTCGGTGGTATCGATAATACCGATCGAGGTTCCTCTCCTCTAGTTTAGCTATCATTGGCCTGGGCCAGCGAAAATACTTATGATCTTGGATCTCTAAGAGCAGGTTTGTTCGGGAACGATCAAGTTCATATCGCTCGGGTTCATCAGTGTCAAGTGGTCGATCTGTTCTACTCTTCTTCGGCTCATGAGAATCGTCCCTAGGCCTCAGAGTCCTTTTCTTCTCCTTCTCCGACATATCACCTATCCCTCTGGCAGCCATGATTTCCTCCATGTTGGTGTATTGATTGCATTGTCTTAACAGCTCGGGCATTGTTTCTGGCAAGTCAAGGACCAGAGACTGGACCAGATTAGGGTGCATTACCCCATTGCACAACGTGCTATATGCCACTCCTTCCGATAGATTTTTTACCTCCAATGTTGCCTTGGTGAATCGAGCAAGGAACTCTCTTATAGTCTCTCGCTCCTTGCCTCATGTTCATCACGTTTTGTGTAGTTTGCTTTTGCTTCATACTTGCTTGGAAACGTGTGAGGAACGCTCTTGTCAGCTCTTCATAACTGCGGATGGACCGTGGCCGCAAGTTCGACATCCATACCAGTGCAACTCCTTTTAATGAGGCTGCTAAGGCTCGGCAGAGAATGGCGTCTGACCTACGATGAACCGTCATGGCCGAGCTGTAGTATAGCAGATGATCATAGGGATCTGTGGTGCCGTCATATCCATTGAAGACAGGTATCACGAAATTTGGAGACAGCTCGACGTCTATCAGTTCGTCGGATAGTGCATTATGGGCTAGAGTTACAGCTATGTCGGTCTGGTGCCTTTGCCTCTGCATTCCTTCTACTTGCTCAGTGAGGCGCTGGATGCGGCTCTCCAGGTCATCCCTTCTCTCCTTGGCTCAGCAATCCTAGGATCGGCGTGCCCTTTCACCTCTTCTGGGGCTTCTTCCTCGGCCTTGGTGACCACTAGAACGATCCTGGCCTTGCCGTGGTGCACCACTGGTCAGCCTGATGGGTGAGGTCTGACCCCCATGGGGTTGATCTTGCCATTCTTCTCTGTGCGGACGCGCGCCTCTAGTGAGTCTTTGAGGTGACAGCTGGTGTCTTCCTACCCAGGGTGGAGATCTATGGACATCATGTGTCTCTGGACTCCGGTGACGTGGAGAACGACGAGCTCTTCCGTTCTAGGCAGGAACGGGACCTTGCCTGCACACCTCGGTAAGAGAGGGGTGGTATCGAGTGAATAGTATGTGACGTTCTGGTCGACCCCCTCCTTGCTGTTGATTGAGGGGTGACACTGTTGTCAGGAGATTCGTCGTTGAGTTGTCTGCCTGAAATAGGCCTAGGCGACTGAGCAAAACTAGTCCGTGGCACTGGAAGTGTTGAGCTGAACTGACGTAAGAAGTCCCACACCAGTGCATTTGTTGCTAACACCTGTAGCTGCAGGCTCTGCATCTGCTCTTCTATGTTTGGGTGAGTTAGCCGGGATGATGGGACATGGCAAGATAGCTGAGGGTTCTGCTCGTGCTGATCCCCCTCTCCCTAGGCAACTTGCGCATCAGGCCTAGTTTACTAGAGTCCTTGTGGAGGGGTCTCTGCTGGGACATTCTCCTACTCTGCCATTGGTGGAGAATGGAGACGTCCAAGTGGTAACTCGCGGGTGGATCTTACTCCTGTTGTTGTAGAAAAAATGACCTACTCACTCCATAATTGCATTGGTCCAAGGTGACTTTTTGTAACTGTTTTCCACAGACGGTGCCAATCTGATGCGGTAAAAATTGACCAGATGATCTTCCTTGTAGTCCCTGGTGCTTTAGCCGACCTACACAAAAGAGATGACAGGGGAGAGCTGGGCTGATCCGACGGGGGACTCTTCGATGCCTAAGTCAGATCTTTTCACAGCAAATGCTCAAGAGAGCTTTTTCAGTAAAAGAAGTGATTGATTCATCCCCCATAATGGAGGCTTACCTTGGTATTTATAGGCTGTTGATGGAGAGAGAAGGAGGGGCATTTGTGGAGAGTTCAGTTTAGGCATAGAGTCCTTGAGGGGAGTGGCACTGTGATTCTGGGAATATTCTGGGTTCCAAGACATATTCTAGGCATATTCTCCATTGATCTCGGAGGTGTAAGCCATGAGAGGGGTGGACGCCTCTGATGACGTGTAGTGGATAGAGTCCTGCCCCCATAATCAGGGATCACGTACCTTGAATGTAGGAGTGGATGTGTGCATGTTTCTAGGTGCATTACTGGACTGTGCCGAGCCAAGGTGACAGGTTGGTCGAGCCGAGGTGACTGGTAGCACGGCCTGATGGAGAGCCGAGGTGGCAACACGGCCTGATGGAGGGCCGAGATGGTAGCACGGCCTGATAAAGGGCCGATGTGGCAACACGGCCTGATGGAGGGTCGAGGTGGCAGCATGGCTTGATGAAATGCCGAGGTGGCATCTCAGGTGGATACACGGCCTGATGAGATGCTGAGGTGGCAGCACGACCTGATGGATGGCCAAGGTGGCAGTACAGCCTGATGAAATGCCGAGGTGGCATCACGACCTGATGAGATGATGAGGTGGCAGCGTGGACTGATGGAGGGCCGAGGCGATAGCACGGCCTGATGGAGAGCTGAGGTGGCAGCACGGCCTGATGGAGGGCCAAGGTGGCAGCACGGACTGATGGAGGGCCGAGGTGGCAGCACAGACTGATGGAGGGCCGAGGTAGTGGGTCAGTCCTGTTCAGGTTTGCATACACGTTTCAGTCGTGCTGAGGAAGGGGACATATTTTGCCTCATCAGGAAGCAATTCTGAAAGTTCTCTCTCTCTCTCTCTCTCTCTAATTCGGACTACTTGGTAATTAATCATAAACTTTTCAAGTTTTTATGTTCATGCTGTTCACAGAAGAACTTCACGGGAGAAGAACATATCAGTTTTCTCTCCCAAGATCTGATTTTTCTTTTTTCTCGTTTTTTCCACTGAAATCATTTTTGTGTCTCTGTTGTGGTTTATGATTTCCCTTTGATTCATTCCTGTGATATGTTGGAATTCTGGTAGAACCTTTGGTAGAACACATGTAGATCAAGTCCACAAATCTGTTGAACGATGGAGGTTTTACCACCGACGAAGGGAGGGAGTGAGAGCCGAAGACGGAGACAGAGATGGAGACAGTTGAAGTAGAAGAAGAGAGATTGTAGAGCGCCAGTGGTGGGCAGATTATGTTAGACAATGGTCATCTAACGGTCAAGATTGCTTATGTTTCAGCTAACGATCAAGGCTTGCTAGCATTCCTAATTCCATTGTAACCCGCTAGCATTCCTTCCTTTTTTCATATTTTTTTTTTTAGTAGGACAAACAAGGTATATTTTTCTTATAAGAAAAAGAAAAAATATCATGAAACTCACAATTTTAATGCCAGAGAAGGACAACAGAGATATAGTTCTTGGGAATTGAGATCAGTCTTGACCCATACCGATCTGGATTGGTCTAATTGGATAGATTTTTCGCTGAACTCATTAAAAAATTGATTTTCTTTTTACCATTTTATGCTTGTGTTTATCAATATGGGATTAGCCAAGAATTGGGATCAGCCTTGGCCGATACCAATCCGATATCGATTCCTAAATCCCTAATTGACAATAATAGCAGGAACAATTCCAATGGGAAAGAAACAGAAGAGGGGAGAAAATCCCTAAATAAATATAGGAAAAAAAAAATACTCCATTCAGCAAACCAGGTAAAGGTGCTCCTGACCTAAACATTTAATTTATGGAAGGACAAATGGCAAATTTGGCCATAGGATACCTAAGAGATGGTTTGGATAGACCACATGTCAAATTTTAGACCTAATTCAATAATCTTCTCATGTATTGGAATGTATTTTCATGTATGTCCATGTACATTTACTAGTACTCCAATCAATACAACATCTCTTCTGATTTTTCAATGCTTTCCATCTTGATTGAAACTTAACATCTTAAAAGGGATCTTAGGCTCTACATGCCCAAAATATTCCAACCCAATCCGATCTTCCACATGGTAGAAGTAGGCATCCATCCAAGCATTAGTTATGTGTACGGTTCTCTTACTCTGTCTCTCCTTCCTGATATGTTAGTCCCTCAATATATATAAATATATATATGTTAATTAAATTAGGTCGGACTGGATCTTGACCTAGTTAGTTCGTGGCAAAATCTCTATAAATAAGAGTGTTTGGCCACAAAGCAAAGAAGGGTTTCTGGCCTAATCTTAAGAGCTCTCTCTCTCTCTCTCTCTCCAGTTTCTCCCAATTGAGAAGGTGTGTCTCTAAGGATCTCCATTGAAATCCTTAGATTTGAAGGGTGGATCATTGCTTAGCAAGATCGCTGCAATCATTTGTTTGTTGTTTTTCATATGGATCAATGCGTACCATAACCAGGTCCATTATGGTGTGTGGAGAACTACATCAAGGTAATCCCCGATCCTTATTTGTTTTCCCTGTTACATTGGCATCAGAGGCAAAATCTTGGTTGTGCTGCGCATAATGGTGCATCGTGGCATCTCATTGTGCTTGGCCGAGGCCTTACCGCATCTTGTGAACCAAGGCCATATGCTTCGTGCGCAATAGCAATTGCAGCACCTCTGGCCGCATGATACTGTTAATGCTTTGTTCACCATTAACATTAAGTAATTGATAGTAGTGTCATAATTAATTGTAATGATTGTCAATCGTTACGTCATTGATAGTAATGATGGTAATGTTAGTAATATCATAACTGATTGTAATAATTGTCAGTCATTAAAAGTATGTGAAAAGTAATACTTCATCATTGAGTGTTCATTGTAAAGATTACAATGCAATTGTGACAATACTTATAAAAAAAAAAAAAATGGTTCACTCCTAGCCATGTGCATGGCTTGTGTGAAGCCTTAAGGCCGCCGGCAGCATCCCTCGTGGCTTTGCTGCTCGTGTTCTCATGTGAAGAAAAAAAAAAAAAATATGGATCGAGCCGTGGCCTGTCTACCGTCCGTGTATTGGTGTTCGCATATGAGAAATTAGGATTGGATCGGATCGATTCAGTATTGAATTTTATCAATTTTCTTACTCTTTTCATATCGTATTGAGATCGGTTTTGACCGATATCGATTTAGATTGGCAAGTATTGAAACGTTTAAACTCCTGTTTGCAAATATTTTTTTTTAATCACATATTAATGATTGTGATTAAGGGTTTATTTTTTGAACCCTACTCAAGGGTAACAAAGTTTAGAAAAAAAAAACTGTGATATAATTTAGGGTTTAGGTTTGTGTAACGCTACATAAAGTTACGTTTTTTCCCTTAATGACTTAGGTCATATTTGGAAGGTACTTTATGTGATATATTTTATGATGCTTGGCTATGTGACTGATTTTATTTTACATATGATTTCATTGCTTTAATGTGTTTAGCATATGTATATGTATTTTGTTAGTTCCATTATATCCTCCCATTAATTTTTTTAGAAGCCTTGTAAAGGGAAAATGCCTCGCACTGCATATCATACGTTTACACTACCTTGACATGCCACTTTAAGTACCAATCATGTTCCTATGTGGGACCCATGCGCACCCATTTGAATGGCACAATATTATGGATTGAAGATACCTAATTCTCCTTATATTTATTCAAAATTGATTAAAATTTTATATCCCTGATCCATACATGTGAAATTTGATTATGAGCTTAGCGAAAATTTTAGTCTCACCATGTGTAGTAAGGAACAAATTCTTTATGCGTATCTAATGTTTACCTTGCACATCTTTGTATGTAGTGATATGATCACTAATCATGTTGCTGCGGACGTCACCAAGGGTGGCAAACTGTCTGGACCAACTATGACATATGGCATCGAAAGATTCAATATTTGCTCAATGAGCAAAATTACCTTGATTATTTGACCACTGCTATGGACAAACCCGTTGAGGGTACTACTGCTCAACACCATCGTGATATGGAAGACTATAATCAGTGGGTGAATAACGATCGTAGCACACGCTTTATTATGTTATGCATGGTGAATTGATTGGTGATTATGAGAAAACACTATAGATAAGTCCATGTGGGACCAGCTAAAAATTGACTTTGGAGGTACATCTACCACAAGGTAAAGGGGTATGACCTTGAAGTTTGAGATGTATAAGATGGACCCCGAGTACATTATGCTTGAACACCTTAGAGTGGACAAGGACATGATTCGGAAGTTAAAAGATGTTGGAACCACCCTTACTAATGAGTAGTAGGTTTAAATTGTCATCAGGACACTACCTGATTCCTGGAGCCCCATAAAGCTTATTCTCACACACAATGATAAAAAATTTATTGACTTTTCACAACATCTGGAACTTGAGGCGAAGCGCCAAGAGGCTAACCGTACGATTGCCATAGTCGCCTAGGTTGGCAAGCACAAGTCCAAGTGCAAAAGACAGGGCAATCCAATAAGTCAAGGAATGGCTCAGAATCAAGCACGAAAAGAAGGCAAGCCCACCAAGAGCAAAAGAGACAAGTGTGGCAGAAAGAAATTTTTATCTAAGGTCAAATGCTACAACTGCTAAAAGATGGGGCACTTCGATCGTGATTGCATAGAGCAAAAGAAGGTACCTTCTATCCCACTCTCTCTGTATATTTGATTGTACCTATGTTTTGGTTGCCCATACATAGTCTGATTGGATTGTGGATACATGAGCAACAAAACATATAGCGTGAGATCGAGAGAGTATTATAAATCAACGCAGATTTCTGGCTGGATCCCAGAAATGTTCATGGGGAACGACACCAATGAGACAGTTTGAGGAGTTGGTACTTATCAGCTTAAGATATGTACTGGAAGCACTTTGCTTTTATGCACTGGGTATTCAGCATAATCTACTTTCAATTTCTGCATTATTACCTTTAGGATATTCTTTCCATATTGACGGTTACAATTTAGAGTTTTATTTTAATGGTAATATTGTTGGACGTGGATCCATAATTGATGGATTTTTTAAATTAGATTTAATTGATTTTGCTTCATCTATTTCTTACGTAGTTAATACATGTGATAATTCTGAATCTATTATATGGCATATGATAGATTGGGACACATAGGGCGAAACAAGATGGCTAGGTTAGCTAGAGAAAGCCTTTTAGGCTTACTCAGTAAAGTCAACCTCCTTGTTGCGAGCCCTGTCTAGCAGGTAAGGCTCATCGAAAGCCTTTTGGAAAGACAGTCCAAGCTATCCAGCCTCTAGAACTTGTCCACTCAGATATTTGTGGATCTATGAATGTAAAGGCACGCCATGGCGCCTCTTATTTTCTCACAGTCATTATCGATTATTCGCGATACAGTTATGTGTATCTAATAGCTCACCGCTACAAGGAATTAGATTGCTTTAAACACTTGGGGCAGAGGTTGAGAATTAGGCAAGTAAGAACTTAAAAACTCTGCGCACTGACCAATTTAAAGAACTATGTAAAGAGAAGGGGATTTGTAAGCAATTGACCATTTCTCATACTCAATAGCAAAATGGTATAGTAGAAAGGAGGAATAGGACACTCTTAGATATGATTAGGTTGATGATGGCACAAGCCAATGTCCCAATATCTTTCTAGGGGGATGCTCTTTTGATTGTTGCCTACATCCTTAATCGAATGCCTTCACAATCAATTCCTTCAATCCCCTATGAGTTATAGAAGGATGCGAAGCCAAATTTAAGGCATATGTGACTATGGGGATTAGTAGGTTATGTTCAAAGTACCTCCCATAAGTTTGAGAAGGTTGGCCCCAGAGTTAGGAAACACATCTTATAAGATATTCCAACAGCTCGAAGGGTTACGTTATGTATGGTTAACACCTTGACTGAAGAATGACCGAGACAGAGTCACGGGATGTCGACTTTATTAAGATAAACTTTCTTAGCATTAATGACTCCATAAGGGATCTCGGCCTGTTTGAGATATAGGACGAGGAAAGCGTCTCACCTACTCTTGGTGAGGGTGGGGAATTAACTCATCCTATAATCTCTAGTGAAAGCAAGATTAATCATCAGCCTAGTGGGAGTGTACCAACTAGTGGGAGTGTACCACAAGATGATCATCAAGATTCCCTTACGCGTAGGAGTACTCATGGGCACATTCCTCGTCGTCATTTTGAGATTGAAGAAGAAGCTCTCATTTGTGTTCCAATGGATGAGGATGAGCCTGCTTCTTTGTGGGAGGCACTCTCCTCACCTGCTAAAGATTAGTGGAAAGCTACTATGGAGGATGAACTAAGTTCTATGAGTAAGAACCAGGTGTGGGAGTTAGTTGACCTACCTCCTGGGCGTAAGACCATTGGAAATAAATGGGTTTTAAAGGTCAAACGTAAGGCGGATGGTTCAATTGATACGTATAAGCTACACCTTGTGGCAAAAGGTTATACCTAAAGGGAGGGTGTAAACTATGATGAGACTTTCTCCCCTGTGGTGAGAATTGCCTCAATTCGCCTCATTCTAGCCATTGTCACAAAACAAAATTTGGAACTCTTTCAAATGGATGTTAAAATTGTATTTCTCAATGGAGGGCTAGATGAGGAGATATTTATGGATCAACCAGTGGGTTTTGAGGTCAAAGGATAAGAGCGTGAAGTCTACCTTCTCAAACGTTCTATATAAGGCCTTAAACAATCATCTAGGTAGTGATACTTTAGATTTCATCATGCCATTACCTCTATTGGTTTTGCAATGGTTGAAGAGGACTACTATGTGTATGTGAAACGGTCCAAGGGAAGTTTCCATATTTTATCCTTATATGTTGACAATATTCTATTGGCTGAGAATGACATGAAAATGATTGTCGTCACTAAAGACCGAGCAGATGCTTCAGCCAAGAGTCGATGGAGCCAAAGGCTCAGCCTCAAGGAGGCCTGGTAGGAAACAAGCCCTTGGATCTCAAGACGCAAGGGGGCTAGTATTCTAGGGTTCTGGTAAGAAAAAATTCAAAGTTGTGTTCACTCTAGGCTCATCGGAGAGGGAGAGCTTTGTGGTTGATTGACTTCTATAACGATATGATTATTTGGGGAAAATCATGGGTTTCAACATGTAGGGCAAAGAAAGCTAACATTAGCTGGAGATTGTGGACTCCGGATCAGGTTCACGTACGAGAACAATCTCATACATTCCTGATTCGTGGATTTAGAATCCACTAAATGTAGAGAGAGAAAATGGATTATAAATTCATGGACCAAGGATGTACTAAATTGTTGTACGTGACCTGATCCGATCTCAGGATTGTGTGGTATAGGAAGAGAAGGGGATTGGTAATTAAATAGATTCTACGGCTAAGGCTATAAAATAACTTTAGTTGCCCCATACACCATGTGTTCCTTAATTGTGTTATTACACTCGCACAAGATTAGCTAATTTTCTACTATTTTTTTTCCTGGGATAGGTCGGTACAATAACCCTTTTACTACAGGAAATTCTCTCTTCCCCAGCAAGCCGCTCAACTTCAAGGTGGACTTGATCCGCTCCAACCTTGTTTAGTGACAAAAAATTACAGGCAACATCAATCAAGTCATCACCATGGGCAAGCACCATAGCTTGAAGTACTAGAGATGGGTCTTCATCAGGATTCAGTGGCGAAGACTTAGTAATGTAGACTAGGATAGGGGTCTAACCAAGTATCAATCTGTAGGAACTTTCAAACCAAAGAACTAAATGACCACCACAATAATCCATAGCAAGCTAGTAGTAAACTGAGATAACAGAGTATAGTGCTGACAGTCGAAATCAATAATTCAGGAACACTATAACTAGCTACCAGCTAAGGATTTAGTGACTCAAATCACCAAATTAAAAGGCTAAACAATAGGCTATAAGATCAGCAGTCATTTAGCAAGATAAAACAGAACTCAAATCTGGTTAGGTTTCAGAATCGACTAGAATTGAAGAAAAATCCATAATAGTTGAACCAATGGTTTGATAAGCCTAAGATTGGGATTGAGTTCTGTTGTAGATGGGTCTAACACTTGATCCAAGTTATAGAGCCATCAGGTGGCTAGAACTCCAAAATAGTCAGTGGCAATAGGAGAGAAAACAGAGAATCTCAAACCTAGAATTCTGTAACAGATCAAATCACTTACCTGAGATGCTGAATGAGAATAAGAGCAATAAGAAAACCAAAACTAAGAAAGATCCACTTGGACTTCTCACCACAAAGTGTCAACTAGATCAGACACCAGTCCCTACACCTTGATCAGACACAAGGAAGCCTCAACAGAGACTAGCGGCAGTAGCATCAAGTTTTCTTCATAAATCAAATTGTGGGCTACTAATGAGCCTTCTCTTTTATAATAGTGATAAATAGAAACTAAACTTAGTTCCCAAAAACAGAATTATGAAACTAGTGAAATAGAAACTCTTCTAGTTACTAAAAACTGAAAATAGAAACTAGGAAAATTAGAAGCTTACATAAAATAGCAACTACTTATTTTAGACATTAAATAAGAATGAAATTTAGAAACTAAATAATGAAACTAGTGAACCCCATCACAATCCAACTAAAAAGCAAACTAACTAGTAATCTCGTACTCAATCTTAGAGCCCATCTTTTACACCCATAAAAGTGGCCTAGTACACTCCAAACCACATGGACTGAAGGCCCAACACATATACAACCCAACTCTAGGCTTATTCCTAATAAAACAAGCATATTTTGGTTATTAATCTGCATCACTCAGATACAAGTCCCCTTGACTAGTGGTTTCCCTCCGAGTTAGGGTTGAAATAACCTAGTTCTCTTCTGATGGAATCAAGCTCTCCCTTCTTTATGGGCTGCTTCATATAGAAATGTTGGGACTGCAAACATCTATGTTACAGATAATTAGCCAAGCAACAAGGGACACAAAGATAAAATGTAACCAAATGTTTAAACTATTTTTTTTTTTGGGGGGGGGGGGATGGTTGGAGAGGGTTCTCTGAGCAAGCGACATAAAGGAGCGCACCAATGAAGTGCAACATAATGGTTTCATATATAAGAGGGCAGTGAAATCATTTCATGTTCGAAGGGGAGAGAGAGAGAGAGAGAGAGAGAGAGAGAGAGAGAGAGAGAGAGAGAGAGAGAGTGTCCACCCCTGGCAGCTTAGAACCTTTACGCTAAAATAAGACATGGCATATTTTTATCCCCAGATTCTTCTCAGGGAAAAACTATAAATATTAAAAAAAAAAAAATTGCTTTAAAATTAGGATTCCTCCATGTTACTTATTCAATCCTTATGCAATATGGAAAAGAAAAAGAAATGCAACCATACTAAAAGGAAGAGACAGATAATTGTATGCAGCACACCCTCCAAACAATTGGCCCATTGCTTCTTAACAATCTGGTATCCTCTAAATAGAAGACCACCCAGGGATATGCATCTCAATCCTCAGTGAAGCTGAATATAAGTTGTTTATCGGTTAAAAATCAAAAGAAGAAAAAGGAAAGGAATTGGATGACCAAACAAGGCCGTCCATTGGGGATGGGGGTGGGGGTGGGGGTGGGGGTGGGGTGGGGAGGGGACGATAACAGACTCAATGTAGGAGCAAAGAGACCAAGTCTGTGTTTCCACCCCACCCCACCCCAGAGAGAGGTCCAAGGTTCCACAAAAACACTATCCTATTTGATGGTTCATAGATGGGAGTCTTGGGATGATATACATTTATGATAATATTTGGGTCCCCCATCCCAAAGGCAGGTCCATTGATTTAGCTAGCAACTCCAATTGATCAAGCATAACTATTTGATAATTATAGGGATGGCCATCATACATTATCCAGCGCATCATTTTATTAAGATTATGATGATCAAACAATCATTAACTTCTCAAGAGATTAAATGATATTACCAATTATAAAACAGAAGACACTATTATGAGGCAAAATTAGAACTATTTTAAGCAATTACTGGCATTCATAGTTTCTCAAGGGAAGAAAGCACAAACCTTGAAGTTTGGAGTCAGCAGCTACAACCTTTGCAATTTGAGCCACTTGATCCAAAGAAGTTTGAGCCAGAGAAAGGAAGAAGATATGGTTAACTACTCCAAGCCGATGATGACTTCCAGAGTGTGATTCAAAATCAATGGATTCAAAAGCCGCTTTAGCCATGGAAAACACAGACGCTTTCAATGATCCAGAGTCCAATGGCAGGTGTGGAGCTAATTTGGAGACGAGTGTAACCAACACGGTTGTAATTGATTATAGAAACTTCCAGGAATAGCTTGGCAGCTCGTTCAATTGACTCTAGTGCCGCCTTTGACTTTCATATATGTATACCTTGCAACAAGCAAGCTTCAACTTCAACATTTTTCTTCCTTCTCAATCCACAAGCTGCACACACAGAAGGCTGAATAAAAATATTTATACAAGAACAAACTTTGTAGATAAGCCTTCTCTCCTTTGGCCACAATTAGTATGATGGTAAAACTCGTTTTTCAAGCCAGAAACCTTGTGAAAAGAAATCCAAGATATTTGCAATCCAAAAAGGTGGGGGCGATTGTCTAAGATATCCCCAAAAATGGGCTAAAGCAAAACAAAGAATACTGAGCTAATCACCTGGATAATGAATTAAAAAACTTGATCTCAGAATGTTTTCTCAGTGGATAACATGATCCATAAGGTCAAAGCAGTTTGTTTGATACACAAGAAATGCTATAGATTTTGAAAAATCAGCAAAAGTTGGAAACTAATATTGCTCTTTTGAGTTTACAACACAAGGAAATTCCATGACCAGACACATTGCAGAATCCTGTGATTCACTCAGGTTAGTTGGTCCAAGCAAAAATTCAAGAAAATCCAGGCAAGTCAAAGTATCTCATTGCATTTTCTGTCACTGTACATCTTAAATCCATAGGAGCACATATACTTTCACTTGTTCTAAAAGACAAGGTGACAATCCACAACCCTCTTTTTCAAAAACCACGACCCCAACCAACAAAGGTGCAGGAGGAGGCACCTCACAGATGGTTTTGTAAATACTTCGTCATGATTCCACATCATTAATACATCAAGAACTTTTACAGAAAACACTTCCACAGAAAGCCCCTGTTCATTCCAAGAGATGTACAACTGGAACTAGCTTTTTTCCTGAGAAAGTCCCTTAGGTAAGCTTATCCAATGGCATGAAGCATGAAGCATGAAGCATGAAGCATGAATCAGTCACATATTCCTATTTAAAAACAAATCATCTACAAAACATAAAACAACAGAAACAAAATAAATAACTGAATATTTAGTCAAAACTATTAATTTGCAACTGATCCTCTTAAGAATTTTAATTGGAAAACTAAGCATGATGACCATAATTTATTTATTTATTTATTTTTTATTATTATTATTTTTTTTTATGCCATAAGGTTTTTCATAAGAAGGTAATTGGTCCAACCATTTGCAGAGAGATCACCATAACATCCGAGATGATTTATTTTTTCCAAGATGATTTATTATTTCCTCCTGTTTTAATGTCTACTTAATCTCAAGATCAAATAACACCATTTGCAGGAACCCAACAAACACACCACCAATTCACCCAAAAAAATTTATTTACCCAAAAAAAAAAAAAAAAAAAAAAAAAAAAACCCACCTAAACGCAAGAACAAAAGATCAAATATCTCATGCAATAGTAGATTTGGATCATTACCAAGAACTTCAAAAAGGACGGATACAAGCATTCCATCATATTAATAGAGATTCGCTAATTGTAGAATAAGGGTTCTGAAACAAATCAACCCAAAAAAAAAGGGAAAATATAAGTCAACATGAAATATATATTTTTTTGGATGAATACCATGAAAAGGTTATCCACATCAAAACTCCAAATCACTAGCCCCAGACGATTTCCGGAGCCCATCGTATTCCAATTTCATCGACGACGACGAGAACGACATAGCCAAAGAGGCGGAAACTGCCTTAAACTTAGCCCTTAGAGAATCCAGAGTATCTTGAACACTCTCGTTCTCCGGATCCAGAATTGGATATAGTTTAATCAAATCCTCCATCTGCTTGACGTTCTTCTGAACATGAGGAGTAAAGCAACTGGATTCAGCACGAATTGCGGAGTTCCAGACATCAACACAACCTCGATAAAACCCAATCTCCTCACCTACCTCGAAGCCAACTTTGAGGCCAACCTCTCTTCCTTCTTGCTGACCTAGGACCAACCCGTCTTGGAACCCATCTTTATAACCCTCTTTCACATGGGTTTCTTCCAAATTAAGAGAAGGATCGAAGATGTCTTCGTTGTAATTGGAATTTGAATCTACAGGAGCTTGTTTTGCAGGTTCAGACTGCATGATCTATGAGAAGCACAATCAAGCAGTTGGTACTGGAAAAAGGGAAGCGTATCTATCAAAAGAAGTGTCGCTCCCTTATTGAAATTTTCCTGCATAGGTTCCCAAACCCTCTAAATGGCATCTAAACAGCATGACCATTTATCCATTTGTCCAACTATACGTAAATTCCGTCATTTTAGAAAAGGGAATTTATAGTCCCACCTAGGGGTGTCAATCGATCGGATCTAACTGGGCTTGGCGGTGTAAAATCCTTACATCGTGAATGCCCGTTTAAGTAGGTTTAGGGGGCATGGTACGGTTTGTAATCGGGTTGATTGGTATCGCGCTTTAATCGAGCTACCTTAAATGGACTTACAAACCTACTTAAGTCTAAACATGTTCTCTCTAGAGTCATTTTTTAAGTAGATTAAATGTCTAGAAATCTTCCATTTAAACATAGTAAAGGTCACCCAAAAACTCTCCACAGTTAATATATGAGATCATGGTTATTTCTTACAAAAAAAAATAAAAAAATTATGACAAGTAGCAAAGTGATTGTTCTCCACAAGAATTGTCTGTCCTTCAATCACTCCCTATTAAAACATCTCAAACGATTCTATTTTATTTTATTAAAAAGTTGGATGTAATACCGTGTTCAACATCATCTATTATAGATTTTTTATTACAAATCCTTTTTTATTATTTTGTATTGGTTGTGGTAAAGTAGGAATTTAGGCAGTTTTAAAGGGGTCAGGTCGGTCGGGCTAAATGGCTCGGTTCAAGCGGGCTTCTTAAACGAGTCGGGCCATTGAACAGGCTAGTTCAGGTTGGGCCTTAAGGCATTCGGGCTTGGTCGGGCCTACTGGTGTGGGCTCAGGATTGACACCCCTAGTCCCACCTATGGTTTCAGGTATTGGGTATCGTATTGGCTGTATTGGTCGTATTATATTGGTATCGACTAAGACTGATCTCTGATCCTGATCAATCTGGATCTATTACCCATATTGTTTCAGGGGTAAAATAGTAAAAAAAATGGTACCCCTTAAAAAAACTAAGGCAAAACCGACAAGTACTCACTGAACTAATCATATCCGGATTGGTACCAGATCGGTATCGATATGCCAATACCAATACCAGTACCGCCCCTACATAATTGGTCCCACCTCCTTAGGTATGTTATTAATAAGGAAACACCTGTAGCATTACTGACAATTAAACCTGGACCCCTATCGTCAATTTTTGTTATGGAATATTTGTTAAGGTATGATGTCAGCTGATTAATATTTTATCAAAGGAAAAGGCTAGGCATGCTAGCGGATTACCTAGGCATAAAGTATGCTAGCATCTATGACCGTTAAATGAAAAAAGAAAGGATCTCATCCATTTGTAAACGTTGTCTTACATAAGCTGTCCAACACTGCAGCTCCATAGTCCTTCTTCTACCTTTCCCCTTGTCACACCTCACCTCCACTTACCTGAGGCTGGTGACATGAACCCGCGTACGTGTCTAGAATCCATCCAGGATCTACGATGCAGTACTTTAAGTTCATAAAGCTATAAAATGATTCTGCAACCACACAGATAATAATAAATTAAAATATTCACAACTGGTGATTTTTATTGATATTTACCATATTTATAAAAAAAAAGAAAATGTTTTCACATCGAAAACATAATTAAAGTTATGCCCCTAGGGCTACATCTGATATGTACACAAAAAGAATAAAAAATAGAAGATGATACTCTCATCCTCAATGTGCTCCAAATGCACAGTCATCACATACACATCCATTCTCGTGCATAGCTATCTCCTCATCCCAAAGGTCACCTTCGTAGAGAGCTGGCTCCTCAGTCACAAACTCTGGATGGTTATCTGAATCAACATCTAAAAATGGGGCAACAATGAGGGTGAGCTTCCACGAAGCCCAGTGAGGGGTGGACATGTGAGCAATCACAAACAAGTATGCATACAACTAATAATATCAAAGAGATTAATGAATTTCAAATTTGACACAACATAATTGAATCAAACAAAATTAAATGAGGGGTCTACACACAAGCATTCATAGTCATTCATGAAACAAAGACAAGTAACAACAACCACAACAATATGAATGCAATTAAATGAATGCAATGACATGATCTAGTTCATTAGCAAACAAGAATAGTCAACAAATTTTAAGTCCATAGTGAGTATTAGTGCTACTACAACATAAGTGGTATCTATAGTCACGAATGTCCATTACCGGTCCCCGAGGATACTAACTAGTTGCAAATCATGAGCATACCAGTCCCTACATAGCTACTTTGGTACTACATCATTGAAT
This sequence comes from Macadamia integrifolia, assembly GCF_013358625.1. Classification (NCBI taxonomy): domain Eukaryota; kingdom Viridiplantae; phylum Streptophyta; class Magnoliopsida; order Proteales; family Proteaceae; genus Macadamia; species Macadamia integrifolia. The sequence continues at coordinate 683,557 of NW_024870588.1, forward strand.
CAAACATTGTGTGATGGGTTTGTCACAATGTTGGTACCCCCACCTTGATCACCGAAAAACATCCCCAACTTCGGTCCGTTGGACGGTAAGATTAGCTAATGCGTAAACCCTATTTGCAAGGGCTATAGCACCATGGTGATTACTCTGCTAACCTGATGCAATCTAATAAATAATTTCTTGATCCGTATTAGGTCTTAGTACTACTGCAATATAGGTGATATCTTCTGTCATAAATGTTCGTTATCGGTCCTCGAGGATACAAGCTAGTTGCGAGTCAGAGCCTGTAGGTCCCGAAAAACCCATTGGTCACCCCGTAAACCCCTATTAATAATCCCATATATATATACCACATCACCGAATCAAACATCGTGTGATGGATTTGTCACAAAGCCAGTAACCCCCACCTAAGTCACCAAAAATTATCCTCAACCTTGGTCTGTTGGACGATAGGATTAGTCAATACGTAAACCCCTATTGGTAAAGGCTGTAGCACCAGAGTGGTTGCCCTAGCCCAATGCATTCTATCATGGTTCATATCACATTACAAATATAAGGTGATCATGCTTGAGGATGTAGTACCGGTATCTCCCACAACCTCGATCACCGGAATGTCCCACAACCTCTGGCATATTGCACCGACAATCATGACCACACACCCTCTCACTCTATGAGCATGCAATACCTTATCTCCCACAACCTCGGTAACCAAAATCTCCCACAAGCTCAGCCATATTGCATACTATTTATCAACACCCACACCAACATACACATTCAAGTTCTCCAATAGTAACAGGTTCATAATGGACAATTTATGATCACACATATAGATAACATATTGTAAACGTTCCTCAAAATAATTCACAACACCCACTTACTTCATTATGCAACATACGCATTCACCGCAAGAACGGATTTATAATATGTAAATGACATGATCATACACATGTGCATCATGATATAAACATTCCATAAAAATCACACAAAATCCCCTCACCTGGAGTCCTAGATGATGGTGGACAATCAATGGTCTTGTATCGTGTTGTCTTATCACTTCTTGGTTCTATTCCTAGGATACATTGGGTTTTTAAGCAAATTAGTCAACCATAGGGAGGTTCGACCCTAGGGTACATGTTCTAGCTTCATTTCCTATTGTTCTTTTCTTTGAATCGTTCTCAAGTTGGGGGCTATGGAATTATAAGGTAGTTTATATGTGGGGGATTTTCACCCACATCAATTAACTTAGATTTTTCATATTTAGTGGGTTAGTTAAGCTAGGGTTACACAATGTACCCAAAATCCAAAAAGTCCAAATCTAGGTTAAACTAAAATTTGGAAAATTCGGTTGAGGGTTTATGTGGTGACCACCAATGGCTTATGTGGTCACCCCAATCCACTATAAATGTCTTTAATTTCAATTTTCCCAACCCAATTTTACGTTTGAATTGTTGGTTATAAAAGATTTGGGCAAGGTTCACCATTTCTATGGTTTAGTTACCCAAATTGGGGATTTTAGGTGGGAATTTCATAAAGGAAAGTCCATAGACTCAGATTGAGCTACCAACCTTGCTAGGGTAAGTATCCTACACCAAATCCCCCTCCCAATTGGTGGTCTTGACAAGTGAAAAGATGGGTTTCAGGAAATTTGGGCAACTTCTCCATCTCTAGGTTTTGTGTTGCCCAAATTGGGGGTTTTTTATGGGGCATTTCATATGGAAGGTTTCCCACACTCAATGTGAATGGTTAACTTGCTTGATTAGGTCCCTCACACCAAAATCCCCCATTTAATTTGTAGATTGGGTAGGTGGGTAGAGGGATTTCGGTTAGGGTCTCCCCAACCTAGCCTAAGTCAATAATGGGGTAGGAGAGAGAGAGAGAGAGCTACATTTAGGGGTGTCAATGGGCTAGGTTGGGCTGGGTTTTTTTCCAACCCTAAGGTCTCTTAACTCAACCCAAGCCCAAAACCCAGCCCAACCATAAGGTCTCTTAACTCAACCCAAGCCCAACCCCCCCAGGTTGTGCTGGGATATCTCAGCCCGGGCCCAACCCTATCGGGTTTACCCCAACCCAACCCTGCCTTGATGGACCATGATTGGGCCGGGTTTAATAGAATCTAGTCCAACCCAATACTATCGGTTACTTGGTTACTTGATCTTGATGCATTATAGAGGCCAACGACCAAAGTTTTTGGATATGTGTAGATTGTAGAAAACGAAAGACCTTTTTTATAAGTACCCATTAATAATTATTAGCATATTTATATGATTATATACTTAATACACATGGTTGGGTTGGGTTGGGTTGGGTTGGGTTGAGACCTTAACCCAAGCCCAACCCAACCCTGACTCGAGCCTAAAAATCTCAACCCTAACCGACCCTATATGTGATACCCTATTCTCTAAACCCGGTCTAATTTTTTGGTTGGTTCGATTTGGTCTTGTAGGACCTGAACCCGTGCGAGCCGAGGCGAGTACCTTATGGAATATGATTGCAAGGGTGACTCTGAACTCAGGTTGGACAGATGAGTTAGAGTTAGCACCTAATGAAGTCCGTGTACCCATGCCATGCACTTACATGTATCACTGAGCCATATATGCACAATAAATGTACGTGGTTGTATTCTATGTTAGTACATGTGTTAATTGATTACCAAGAGTGGAATACGTGTCAGGGCCGAGCCCCATCGAAAATCCCAATGATTTGGCTAAGTTTTGGCCAATTGGTGGGTGGTCATGGATGGGTCGGACCCACCAGTGTGACCTACCACTCTGATCTTTAGATATTTTGACCCCACTATAAATCCTACGATTTGGGTAGTAAAGATGGTATTTCTTAAACCCTAAGTGAAATCCTATGATTTGGGTAGGAATCCTTTAGATCTTGTTAATCTCTCTTGGGAATGTGAATCTAAGGTATAATAAAGGACCTAAATGTTGTTTATGAAGGATTTTGAGGAGAAACTTGCAAGATTTGTGAAGCATTTGTTGATCTCTTGAGCTAAAGAGAAGCTTTGAAGTTTTTGAAGTGTTTCTTGAGCAAAGAGGTAAAACCCAAGCTTGAAACTTTGAATCGATCCTAGATCTATGTTGGAATCGTGATATGGACACTTAAATTTGTAGAAAATGTGATCGAGTTGACCCATGGTGGTTTCCCTAAGGTGGGATGAAGGATGGGAGTGAACAACAAAATCTTGGTTCCGATTGGTGGGTGCCCTAAAAGTGGATGGACCCACCAATCTAAGCTCACCGATCTAGGCAGCGCCCCTGGGCCAATGGATGAGCAAGGACCGGTGGGTACCTGGCCCACCGATCCAGGCAGTGTCCTTGGATCGACAGGTGAGCAAGGACTGGTGGGTGCCTTGCCCATCAGTTAACCTACCAATCTGACTTTTCGGGGTCCGATTGGGCCCAAATTTGTTAGGTAACCTACTTTCATGATTCTAAATGCATTGGGATCATCGTACTCCATTGATTTTGAACCTAAAGTGGTGATATGCTAAGCTTAACCCCTTTTATGATAGGTTGAACTAGAAACTCACGTCACCACACGTCGGATCTTCCTCGTACCAAGGGTGATCATTGTACACAACTAAGTGGGAAGAGGACATTGACTTTATTTTTGGAGTGTTTTTACATCATTCCATAATTATTGTAGACTAGCCATGTCATCATTTCATTATTGTGTGTAGCCTAGTCATCCTCGAATGCCATTTACATGCATTGATGTGTGCATTATGAAATTCATTTATGACTTGATATGCTGATATCTTAAATTGTTAAATTCTTATTCCTACTTTGAGATATGAGATGGATGACTTTAAATTATTAAATATGATGCATTACTAGACTAGATGTAGTAGTCGGCTTGGACACGAATGCATTGGTGGCTTGTGGAATGGGACACGGTGGCACTATGCAGTCGTACTATCTCATATAGGAGCATACGGTTAGGAATGACATATCCTTGTGCTACAACCCTTCCCAGCAGGGGTTTAGGTGTTGGGTATATCACCAGGTAGAATCCTGAGGTTGTACACCAACGGTGGCAGTTAGAAGTATGCCCGATCAATCTCTAGGACAGTCGGCAACTTTGGTGATATAACGAGAGGCTAATCGTATTGTTTTTAAATTAGGGCAAGGCCCATTTTACTTTGATGCAGGGCAAGGCCCATTGTACTTTAATGTAGGGCAAGACCCATTTACTTTTCCAGTACCCACAGCTGGCCTTCTCTGGCAACCCTATGGGCGTATCGTGGGATGGGGTTCGCGGCTCGTACCTAGGGTATACGTGCACTTTGGTTGCAAGTAGCACATGACCTATGACTTAGATGTGATGTGTAGGTGGTTTAAGATATAAAATGGACTTACATACATATAGGTTCACTTGTATTGTGAATAATTGCTTAGTCTTTCTTTTCACTTACTGGGTTAGTGAGCTCATCCCACGTACACACCATTTTTAGATGATCTTGCAAGTTACCCTACTAAGGAGCTAGAGTTGGGGCGCACTCTAGAGTTTCTAGTTGAAGATTGATGGGTTCTAGAAGATCTTGGGCATGGGGCCAAGTGCCCATGAGAGAGTTATGTTGCAGGACAGCAACACTGATACCAACCCAGGTTTCTTTTTGATTATTTTATGATGTTACCCCTTTTGTACTTTGGACGCATAAATTGTACTATGTAATATAATTTATGTATCAAGAGTATTAGGATATTTACAGGTATATACATGTAAGACATCCACTGAAATACAGAAATTATTTTCTTTAGTTGTGGGTATGTTGTGTAGTGGTTACTGTATCAGATGATCCTGGTAGGTTTCGTGTTAACAGGTGTTAAGTTGGTCATCGGTCCAGTTTTGTGTGAATGGGGTGTGACAGCGGTCGTATCAAAGTGTGATACTCTACCTTCTAATAGCGTACAAGTTAGATCCCATAGAATCTATAATAGGACCTTGGGGTTGGGTAAACCTAAAAACTTTAAAGAACTAAAACTTGTAATAAGATAAAAAGTCTAAATTCTTGAACTCCATGGTATGCATGAGAGTAGAACTTAGATAGATTAACAAAGGATCAAATGACAAATTCCATAAACCATGATGAAAATTTTAACAATATTTGGGCATTATAATAGCGCTATATAGAAATTCTAAAAATTTTACAAAAGCCACCTGATAAACCATACATAAAGATAATTACAAAATAGGGTGACAACCATTGTCACCACCAAGCCACAATAGAGTAAGTCAAAACAAATAAGATTGTTCTAAAAATAACAAATCACCACATGAGTCTATATCCAAGTTCCCAAAACCATAGAAAGATATTAGAATAAACACCATCAGATAGAAAAGATAGAAAATGAAGAAAGTAGAGGAGAATCTGCTACTTCATCAATCGTCGTTGGGAGCGGTGGATGAACTTTCCTACTTGGGCCATGATTTGCAATGGAATTGGTAGTCATAAAAGTCTAACTGGTCATTTATCAGGACCACCTCCCTTTGCACTCGACGAAAATCAACGGTGACGCCCTTGGGAACCTTATCCAAGTCCTTTGCTAGGGTCTGAAAATCCTTCTCCAACCTCCCCAACCTATGCTGTATCGTCAATTCCCGGGCAACATTCTCCTCTACGTGCTCAGAAATCTAATCTTGCCCTACTTTTAGGGCACTAATCCTATCCATCAACTTTTTAAAATCAAAAGCCCCATCTGAAGGTGGTGGAGCTCTAAAATGTGGATCAGCAGCTTGAGACTCTAAGGGCTCCTCTTCGAGGATCTCATCCTCGTCAATCCCCTCCTCATCTGGATGAGGAATATAGTCATCATCCTCCTCACTAATATACTCTCCCTCCATGTCCACTGGCCCTTGTTATTTTGCCTTTTGTGGTGCCCCCATTGGCATTGGCAACCCCATCCTCTTCAAGTTCTCCCTGGTGAACTTGTCTCTCGTATACTTCCCCTCCTCACCCAACAAATCCACTTGGAAGTACTCGAAGACCTTGGTGAGTGATCTTCCATAAGAGAAATTGGAACCATTGGGGTGAGCTGTGTGGTATTCCATCATCTTCATCATGACGTAGGGGAGGCAAAGTCGGGAAGCACCCTTTTCCAAGGCCACAAAAATGCAGTAGGCTATGTAGGTGGTCATGAAACTCACCTGGTTCTTGTGACCCGCTCTAGGAAGTAGGTTAAACTGGGCCAAGCGGGCGAATACATGAGCGTCTCCATTGAAGGCTATCTCGAACAAGGGACGCTCCTTGTGGCCACAAATAGTCTTATAGATGTGCTCTTGCATCTCACCACAACCTTTATCCTTGGGGGATTGTAAAAGCGTGCACCTTCTGTCGATATCCCAAGGATTGCAGCTGGTAAATCCACAGTCAAAAAAATATTTACTCCCTTCACCAGACTGGTGAGAGAGTACTCCCCATTCTGGTAGGGGACCTCTAGATTACGGTAAAAATATCGGACCAAGTCTTCGTAGAACGGACTGTTGGGATGGAGCATGGGGTCCCAACCTAGAGAGTTGAATTTCTCCATCATCTAGTAATCTATAAAATCCTCAGTCACCATGAACTTCTCCATCATGATTGACCGTTTGAAGAAAATGGACAAGGCCACAGCCATCTCGGGGCTGTGGAATGAGCTCTCATCAAAATCTGTCGGATCGACAGAGGGGTCCCTTGCGGGTCGGCCCAGTGATGAAGTGAGGAACCTGGGACTGCATTTCTTCCTCTCGATGTAGTTGTCTTCCTCCTTTTGGAGGAGGAGGCTGCCTCCTTGCCCTTCCTTGAAAACGCAAAGGAAATGTGCAAGTTTAAATGAATAAAGAGTATGAGGAGAATGCGATAAGTATTGTTATAAAAAGGGGGGGTGAAAGGACCATTAATAGGAATAACATGGATAATAAAACCCCATAGTGCAATAAGCAATGTCAAAATGCAATGATGCCAAGTGGTGACATTTAAAGGAAGCAAAGAGATTTATGTTTGTTAATGAAAAATGAGTCAATGATGCTCAGTAAATAGAAAAAGATGAAAGGAAATGAGTAAGGATATTTTCTCAAGGCCTAAATGCAATAAATAGACAGCAAAGAGCACAATGGTGGCAAATAGTTCATTAATATTGAAGAAAAATGGATAGAAATCCCCAACCAATAACTTGGGAAAAAGTAAGGGATTTTATATGAGTAAAATTGAGATGATCATAGGGAAAAATTTATGTATGCCTACAAAAGAATTATATAAAACTATTTTACAAGTAATTGAAAGAGGATGGACATAGTGGTATTTTCATTCATTGGAAAAGGTGAAGAAATGAAGAAAACCCCCCAAAAAATTTCCAAAGATTTGATCATTAAGGGGTTATGTATATCAAAAGAAAGGAAACCTATGCACACACGAATGGAAATGATTTCTCTATTACTGTGTGTATGCATTGAGAATGAAGAATGGCATCTGAACCCTCAATTTGCAATAAAGAGGAAAAATGAGAAGAAAACCCTAAAACAGAGAAATTAGAGTAAGAAATTGAGATTTCCTCTCTATAGTCAGTTAATCAGCCAAAAAACCATGGAAAGCATAAATGGAACACCACATTGCTAAGAAAATAAACATTCCATGGAGAAAATAAAGTTTTTGAAGAGATTTAAAGTTCTATAGCAAGAGAACACCAGAAAACAAAAAAAAACATGACTCTCAAAGAGAAAAGAGAGAAAAGAGAGAAAAGAACCTACTTCAATATTTGAGAAGGTGGAGAAGAGTTGAACATCAATTCCTTCAGTGAGATCGTGAGTTGAAGCGGGGGATAGGTCCCTCTAATCGCCCTAGCCGAGTTTAGAAAGAAGAAAGAGAGAAAGTGGGAAAAATGGGTTCTTAAAACCCCAATTAAACGGTCTCGGACGAGATCAGAGGGCCGCCATCGGTGGGCCCCAACCTGACCTTGCCCTCCAGTCTTGCCCGTCAGTTTGGGTATCAAGGCCCAGAATGACCCGAGTTTGAAATTTTTCATATTCCGTGCCTCTTGGGCCCCAATTAGATGCCAATAGGGGTATTTTGTTGCATAGTTAAACATCGTTGTGAGACCTAACTATGTATTGGTAATTAAGTGTGGGTGTGGTGGTTATGTGGTGTGGTGTATCAATGTTGACTATGATATAAAATGCATTTGATTGTGAATATATAAACAAATGTTGTGGCACTCAATCAATGCTTACATTTTGGAATAATTCAGGTACAGAACACCATAGTACGCACTAGATCTGGTGGTCATGCCCATGGTACCTCTTGTGGTTGACCACCCATTTCCCATGGACCTCAACTCGTGGGACAATCCTCACATCCACCACCACAAGTGGATCATGATCTTGAGGAAGTTTAGGGTAATCCACCAGTGAATGAAATTCCAGGTCCCCTATTTGTCATCACTCCTGGTGATGTGGCGACCCCTATACAACAATCCCAAGGGGCCTTTCAGCAGCAGTTGCTATAGCAGTAACAAACTTTCATGGCTGTTATGCAACAATACTTGAACCCTACTTTATAGGGTCAGCCTCCTAGAAGGGTTACTCCACAAGACCCTCCCGTGGGGTCAAGTATTGGAGTGCAATTCGGAGGAACACCGCCTGGGGTTGTGCCTCAAGATCAACCAGGAAGTACCCCTTCGATTCCACCATATGGCACTCCACCATTTATGATGCCTCCACCCTATCCGTACTATCCAAATTATCACCCACCATCCACCACTACGGCAAAGGTGGTGGAATCTCTTAAGAAGTATATGCCACCCATCTTTACCAAGGTGGATGATGACCCATTGGAGCCGGAACGATGGATCCAAGAGTTAGAGAAGGTATTTGATATTGTAGAGTGCACAGAGGCACAAAAGCTTATATGTGCAGGGTTGCAACTTAGAAATAAAGCTGATTCTTGGTGGAAAGTTTCCAAGCCTATATTGATGGCAACTCACCTAGAGCCTACTTGGGAGCAATTCATGGAATTGTTCTTATGAAATTATAATCAAAGAGCTTTGAGACCACAAAGAGTCAGAGTTTATGGCACTAACTCAGGGAAGCAAAACTGTTTTGGAGTATCAGCAACAGTTTGAAAGCATATTTTATTTTGCTCCTCGTTATATAAAGTCGACTGAGGAAAAGCCCAAAAATTTTTGAAGGGGCTGAAGACATCTATTGGTACAGTGCTGGAGGTGTTGGGCTTAACTGATTATGCAGAAATCATACAAAATTATAAGACAATGGAAGACAAGCAAAGGGGAGAGTCACCCCTTACACCGGGACTATGGAAGAGGGCAAACCCATATACTAATTCGAGTAGCCCGAGCAAGAGCTTTCATGGATCATATTCTTATGGTCCCTCTAGTCGACAACCTTATAAGCCATCGGGTAATCCTTCCTGACCTGCTGGTGGATCGAGCACTAAATCTTTTCGCCCTAACACTAGTGTGGTGCCTACGGCCCCGAGACCTCTTATTCCTCCAGCTACACTAGGATCAATACAGAGAGCTCTCGCTCTGGTTCAAGCATCACTGAACTGATGCTATAATTGTCATTCATACGGACACTTCGCCAAGGATTGCCGGTACCCAGCAGTGGCACCACCTAATCGGCCCCCTGTCCATAGACCTGCATTGACTCAGGGAAACCAGTCTCAGGGAAGAATGTATGCCTTAATAGCTGAGGAGGCTGAAGCCAGTACTGAAGTAGTGGCACGTACACCAATGCTAGGTGTCTTAATTATGTCAGGTATACCTGTATATGTCTTATTCGATTCCAGAGCTTCGCATTCATTTATGTTTCAAAGATTTGCTAGGAAGTTTGATGAACAATCTAAGACCTTTGAATGCAAGTTGGTGGTTAGCACACCTACAGGCACAGTGGAATAGTTGAAAGAAGTGTGTGGGCCATGTTCAGTTGAGATTAATAGAAAGAAACTAGATGCCCAGCTTATCAAATTCAATATGTAAAATTTTGATATCATTCTGTGTATGGATTGGTTGTCGGCTCATCGAGCAAATGTGTTGTGTGCCGAGAAACAAGTTAAGATGAAGGATGATGAAGGAGTAGAGCTTATGTATCAAGATGAAAGGTTAAGGCGACCTAGAAGGACCATCATCTCTGTATTGCAGGCAGTGAAGTTATTAGAAGATGGATGTCAGGGATACCTTGCATCAATACTAAATGTGGATGCAAAGGTTACACCACTGGAGGAATTGAAAACAGTCAAAGAATTTCCCGATGTCTTCCCAAGTGATCTAACCCAGCTACCGCTTGATAGAGAGCTAGAGTTTGCCATTAATCTAATTCCTAGAGCTGCCCCAGTGTCTAAAGCTTTGTATAGAATGGCACCAACCAAATTAAAAGAGCTACAGACACAGTTACAAGATTTATTGAAAAAGGGGTTTATACACCCAAGTGTCTCACCTTGGGGTGCACCAGTCTTATTTGTCAAGAAGAAGGATGGTACTCTGCGTATGTGCATCGATTATGGGAACTGAACAAGTTGACTGTTAAGAACCGATATCCATTACCGCACATCGATGATCTATTTGACCAACTACAAGGTGCTAAGGTGTTTTCAATGATTGATCTCAGATCGAGTTACTACCAGCTCAATATAAAGAGCTGTGATATACCAAAGACAGCTTTTAGAACCCGATATAATCATTATGAATTCCTGATCCTATCTTCCGGGTTACCCAATGAACCGGCTGCTTTCATGGATTTAATAAATTGGGTATTTCACAATGTCCTTGATAATTAGGTCATCGTTTTCATTGATGACATCTTGATTTACTCAAAGTCGAAAGAAGAACATGCAAAACATTTGAGAATGGTACTACAGAGACTAAGAGAGCTGCAGTTATATGCCAAATTTAGCAAATGTGAATTTTGGCTCAAGCAAGTAGGATTCCTAGAACACATGGTGTCTGAGAATGGGATCGAAGTGGACCCAGTGAAAGTTGTAGTAGAGTGGGTGGCACCTGAGAATGAAATAGAGATCAGAAGCTTCTTGCCCTTAGCAGGCTACTACCGATGCTTCATCAAAAATTTTTCTTAAATTTTGGTGCCAATGACTAAGTTAACTAGGAAAGGTGTAAAGTTTTAGTGGTTAGAAGAATGTGAAAACAACTTCTAAGAGTTGAAGAAGCAGTTAGTGTAAACTCCTGTATTGACCCTTCCAAATGGTACAGGTGGGATGACAGTCTATACTGATGCATCCAAGATAGGGTTGGGTTGTGTTCTCATATAACATGGTAAGGTGGTAGCATATGCATCCAAGCAACTCACGGAGTATGAGAAGAACTACCCCACTCATGATTTAGTATTGGCAATAGTCATATTCGCTTTGAAGATCTAGTGTCATTATTTGTATGGAGAAAAGTGTAAGATCTATAGTGATCACAAAAGCCTTAAGTACTTCTTCACCCAATGAGATTTAAATATGAGGCAGAGAAGATGGCTTGAACTCATGAAGGACTATGATTGTCATATTCAGTATCACCGTAAGACTAATGTGGTGGCTGACGCTCTAAGTTGGAAGGCTCAGATTGTATCACTTTCGTACTTAGCTGCCAATCCACAGTTGATACAAGAGGCAATGTTGATGGATGAAATCCTTCTATATGAAGGAGTAACCTTAGAGCTTGAGCATTAGCCAGATGATGTTAAGCAGTTGACTATATCCTTATCAGCCTTACAGGTACATCCATCCATCAGACAGGAGGTGATAACGAAACAATCTTTGGATCCTGAGCTGCAAAGGATCAGGCTGAAATTTTAAGAGCAGACAATGAATGACCCTGGCTTCATAATAGCCAACGACGGGGCATTAATATTTTGAGACAGGTTGTGTGTGCCTGATGACATGGACATACAAGATAAGATTGTGAAGGAGGCACATAGTTCTGATTTCTCACTTCATCCTGGAAGTATGAAAATGTATAAACACCTTAAACAAAGCTATTGGTGGATAGCAATGAAGACCACTATTGCCTTGTATGTAGCAAATGTCTTGTGTGTCAGTAGGTCAAGGCAAAAAGGCATCAACCATATGGTACCCTACAGTCACTCCTTGTACCGGAGTGGAAACAGGATAGGATCACCGTAGACTTTGTCATAGACTACCCCGCACACCTAAGGGGATGGATGAAATTTGGGTGGCAATTGACAGGCTTACCAAGACTACTCATTTTATCCCGATCAGGACCAACTTTCCCATGGACAAGTTAGCCCAACTTTTTATGGATAACATTGTCCATTTACTAGGAGTACCAGCAAGCATTGTGTTAGATAGAGACCTGAGATTCACGTCAAGATTCTGAAAGAGTCTCCAACAAGCCTTAGGGACACAAGTGAATCTAAGTACTACTTTCCATCCATAGACCGATGGGCAATTAGAATGAACCATACAAATACTAGAAGACATGCTTAGGGCCTGTGCTATGGAAATGAGTGGCAGTAAGGAAGAATACATACCTCTCATGGAGTTTTCCTATAATAATAGCTATCAAACCACAATTGGGATGGCTCCATATGAAGCATTGTATGGCAGAAAGTGCAGGACACCTTTGTATTGGGATGAAGTAGGCAAACAATGGATGTTTGGACCAGAAATGATACAGATGACGTGTGATAAGGTCGACATCATTCGAAAAAGGATTAAGGTGGCACAATCATGCCAAAAGAGCTATGCAGACAACTGTAGGAAGGACATCGAATTCCAAGAGGGGGAGAAAGTATTTCTCAAAATATCTCCTACCAAAGGGTCGCATAGATTCCACAGGAAGGGCAAGCTAAGTCCGAGGTATATTGGCCATTTGAAATCTTGGCTCAGGTCGGCTCTATACCGTATATGTTGGCTCGTCCACCTTCCCTCAGTAATGTTCACAATTGTAGACACCCAATTTTATCACCCTCCTTCAACTATGATGAAATACGGGTCTTGGACATGACTTTTGGCTTCCGATCAATAGAGATGATGATGGAAATATTCCCTTACCCGAAACCTTGGAAACCCCAGCGAGGGAGAAAAGAGGGCCCAATTTTGATTTTCTATATGCCAAGAAATCTGGTCAAGATGCCCATATAGATGGATAGTGCTCAGAAATATGGTTCTGACAATATATGGCATGTCAAAATCAGACCATTGGATCTCTCGCGATCATCCCCAGAAAATTACATTTTCTGTACGTATGCCGCACACACATACAGGCCTGTTGGAAACCTGAAAAAATCCCCTACCTGCCCCAAACTCCCTAAAATTCATCCCCTACCTACCCAGATAACCTGGAAACATTCCCCTACCTGAAACCCTATAAACCCTCACAAGGGAGAGAAGAGGGTTCAATTTTAACTTTTTATATACGAAGAAATCCCGTCAAGATGACTGTATGGATGGATAGTGCTCAAAATTACGATTCTGATGATATATGGTACGTCAAAATTGGACCATCAGATCTCTCGTGATCGTCATCAAAAAAATCCATGACCACGTGCGTTGGCCAGTTAGCCAGCCCACATGTGTGCCTGCTGCCCAAGGTTGCAGCACATGGCTACTGCCCATAGCTGCAACCCTTAGCTGCTACACATGGCCGCAGCACATGGCTGTTGCCCATGGGCTGCAACACATGTGTGCTAGCCAGCCCGTGCCCTTGCAGGCCATGACTTGAGCCCCCCCAGGCCATGACCTGTGCCCTCGCAAGCCCATGCCCACACCTCCTTGGCCACCTGCTGCTTATGGCCACAGCATATGGTTGCTGCCCACATGGTTGTGACCCATAGCTACGGCCTATGCTTGCTGCCCCAACCATCCTTGTGTGCAGTGCACCCATGCCACTCATGCCACTACCCGTATGCCATGCACCGCACACCCAATGACATTGCCCGCATTGCCTATCCTTCTATACTGACCATGCCCGTGCACTTCAGCTCAATCTTGCGTGCCACCAGCAATGGTCAAGATTAGTTTTCCGTTGGCCGAATCTCTTCACCCACTTGAGAGCAAGATCCAAATTTTTTTTTCTAAGAATTCTCTCTCCCAAAAACCCTCTTTTACTCTTTGGATAAAAGCACGTTTCAACCATTTTAGCTCAAGAATCCCTTTTACCCATTGGATAAAAGCCCTCTTCACCCACTTTAATCCAAAAACCCTCTTTCGTCCATTGGATAAAGATGTTCCCTCTTTTCTATTGGCCAGAAAAACCTATAAATATCCCCTCCTTTGGATTTTAGACACCAAATAATCCCATCTCACTCCATAGTAGTGAAGCTCTGCCCTCTCTCCTCCCCTCCCCCTCTTGATTTTCTTTGTGATCTTCGTCAAGATCTGAAATCTTGTTCGGATCTTCGAAGTGTTTTTTGGGACTTTGACGATCTTCAATCCAAGTTCTTAGTCCAATCCAATTTTTTCCAAAAATAGTGTGTTCTTCAATCTCCTCCTTTGAGTGTTCTTGAGTTTTACCAGAAAAAGAAATCCCTCCCCCTTAAGGTTCTTCGGGTCTATGAAGAGATCTTTGTCAAGATCCAGAACTCTGTTCGGATCTTCAAAGTGTTCTTCAAGGCTTTGGGGATCTTCAATCCATTTTTAGGTCAATCCATTTCCTTCGAAAAATAGTAGTTCCTAGTGGAAGCCCTGTTCGAGTGCCCCTATAATCTTTTCAGAAATAGCCATTCCTAACGGAAGCTCTGTCGGAGTGCCACCTCAGCCTAGTCCTCCCCTAGCCTATCCCCAGCGGAAGCTCTGTCGGAGTGCCACCTCAGCCTAGTCCTCCCCTAGCCTATCCCCAGCGGAAGCTCTTCCAGAGTGCCACCTCAGCCTAGTCCTCCCCTAGCCTATCCCAACAGAAGCTTTGCCAGAGTGTCACCTTAGCCTAGCCCTCCCTTAGCCTATCCCCAGCAGAAGGTTTACCGGAGTGCCACCTCATCCTAAGCTCAGAAATGGCCCTCTCTAGCCGAAGCTCTGTCTGAATCCAAATCCGAAAGTAACAGTTCCTAGCCGGAACCCTATTCGAATACCATCATAGTTAGCATCTCTCAAGAATGGAAGTTAGAGGTCACGACCATCTTCCCCTAAGCCAGGAGAAATTCTAAAGATAGTCCGAGTCAGTACCAATCAAGGGCCCACCCCTCTTGACTTGAAACAGGGGTTAAGTTCAGGTACAGTTTTGTAACCTAATTATCATCATATAGACTTTATATAGACCATGTCTTAATGTATATAGTAGTTTAAATTCAGTTAATGTATATATGTGTGATAACTTAGCCATGCATGTGGAATAGTAATAATTGTGGAAAATGTTCGTTCTTAATCATTTAGTAGGAAGATTGATCGAACCGGGTAGATTGGGTGCCTAACACCTTCCCAATTCTACAACCTGATACTTACCCTAAATCTCTGGACCAGACCAAAATTTGGGCCATTTTCTCAAGAATTGGGCCCACCCCTAGGTCCTAGGCCCATAATCCTAGGTGGTGACTCCAAACCCCCATTTGTATGATCCTGATCCCCGTATTGGACCATCATTAAACCCTCGTTTCAAATGATAAATTTTTACACTCTTAAGAAATAGGCCCCCACGTATCTCCAAGCATCAATATGGTGGTACGGGGCCCACCGGGTAAGCACACAGCACAAACCCTCCCTCCCTCACATGAAAGGGACTCAAAGAGAGGAGAGAGGAGGAGACAGGATGGAATCGATGCACACCAAGTCCATTTTTAGTCACTACACGTGTCATGCTGAAGCGATACATCATGATCCGTCACATGTGCTGCCCGTGGAACCAGAATATTTAGAAGCTGATATGACCTACGAGGAACACCCTGCTGAAATCCTAGACTAGAAAATGAAGACTCTTAGTAATCACTTTTGTGAAGGTTAGATGGGCAAATTATTCACTTGAAGAAGCGTCATGGGAAAAAGAAGATGATATCCAAGCCAAGTATCCTCATCTTTTCAGACAACAAGGTCCTACAATTTTATGGATGAAATTTTTAAAAGGGGGGATAAATGTGATACCCTACTCTCGAAACCCAGTCTAATTTCTTAGTTGGTTCAATTTGGTCTTGTAGGACCTGAACCTGAGCGAGCCAAAGTGAGTACCTTACGAAACATGATGGCAAGGGTGACTCTGAACATAGGTTGGCCAGATGAGTTGAAGTTAGTGCCTAATGAAGTCCATGTACCCTAGTCATGCACTTGCACGTATCACCGGGCTATGTATGCATAATAAAGGTATATGGTTGTATTCTTTATTAGTACGTGTGTTAATCGATTACCAAGAGTGGAATACATGTCGGGCCCAAGCCCCATCGAAAATCCCAATGATTTGGTTAAGTTTTGACCGATGGTGGCTGGTCATGGATGGCTCAGATCCACTAGTGTGACCTACTACTCTGATCTTTAGATATTTTGACCCCACTATAAATAGCATTTATTACTTTCTTCACCCTCATTTATTATTTTACACGGTGGGTGAGAAAAGTAAAGAAGAGAGAGAAAGAAAGAGAAGGGAAGAAGAAAGAAATGGGGAAGAAGATGATCATTGTGCAGCGTTAGGGTCAGACCTCTTGAATCCGACACCAGATTAGCGACCCTCATCTTGAGATCTACGTTTTGAGGTGAGTAAAGATGGAATTTCTTAAACCCTCATGAAATCCTAAGTGAAATCCTACGATTTGGGTAGTAATCCTTTAGATCTTATTAATCTCTCTTGGGAATATGAATCTAAGGTTTAATAAAGGACCTACATGTTGTTTATAAAGCAGTTTGAGGAAGAACTTGCGTGATTTTTGAAGCATTTGTTGATCTCTTAAGCTGAAGAGAAGATTTGAGGTAAGCTTGGAACTTTGAATCGATCATACATCTATATTGAAATAGTGATATGGAACCTTAGATTTGTGAAAAATGCGATCGAATCGACTTGTGGTGGTTTTCCCAAGGTGGGGTGAAGGATGGGAGTGAATAGTAAAATCTCAGTTTCAATTTGTGGGTGCCCTGAAAGTGGATGGACCCACCAATCTGAGCCCGTCCCTCCAAGCAGCGCCCCAGGGCCAATCGACGAGTAGGGACCGGTGGGCACCTAGCCCACTGTTCCTGGCCTGTCGATCTAGGTAGAGTCCCTGGATCTATAGGCGAGCAAGGACTGGTGGGTGCCTTGCCTTCCAGTTGATCTACTAATCTGAATTTTTGGGTTTCGATTGGGCCCAAATTTGTCAGGCAGCCTACTTTCATGATTCTAAATACATTAGGATCATTATACTCCATTGATTTTGAACCTAAAGTGGAGATATGCTAAGCTCAACCTCTTTTATGATAGGTTGAACTAGAAACTCACGTCACCGCACGTCGGATCTTCCTCGTACCAAGAGTGATCATTGTACACAACTAGGTAAGTGGGAAGAGAACATTGACTTTATTTTTGGAGTGTTTTTGCATCATTCCATAATTTTTGTAGACTAGCCATGTCATCATTTCATTATTGTGTGTAGCCTAGTCATCCTCGAATGCCATTTGTATGCATTGATGTGTGCATTATGAAATTCATTTATGATTTGATATGCTGATATCTTAAATTGTTAAATGCCTATTCCTACTTTGAGATATGAGATGGATGACTTTAAATTATTGAATATGATGCATTGCTAGACTAGATGCTGTAGTCGACTTGGACACGAATGCATTGGTGGTCTGTGGAATGGAACGCGGTGGCACTATACAGTCAGACTATCTCATACAGGAGCATGAGGTGAGGAATGACATATCCCTATGCTACTACCCTTCCCAATAGGGGTTTAGGTGTTAGGTATAATACTAAGGGGAAGCCCAAGGTTATGAACCAACAGTGGCGGTTAGAAGTATGCTTGGCCAATCTCTAGGACGGTCGATAACTTTGCTGATATAATAATAGGGCTAATCGTACTATTTTAAAATTAATGTAGGGCAAGGCCCATTTTACTTTAATACAGGGCAAGGTCCATTTACTTTTCTGGTACCCACAACTGGCCTTCTCTGGCAACCCTATGGGCGTATTGTGGGATGGGGTTCGCAGCTCGTACCTAGGGCATACACACACTTTGGTTGCAAGTAGCACATGACCTATGACTTAAATGTGATGTGTAGGTGATTTAAGATAATAAAATGAACTTGCATACATATAGGTGTATTTGTATTGTGAATGATTGCTTGATCTTTCTTTTCACTTACTGGGCTAGTGAGCTCATCCCACGTGCACACCATTTTTAGATAATTTTGTAGGTTACCCGGCTGAGGAGCTAGAGCTAGGGCCCACTGTGGAGTTTCTAATTGAAGAATGGTGGGTCCCAGAAGATCTTGGGCACGGGACTAAGTGCTCGGGCAAGAGTTGTGTTGTGGGACAGCAACACTGTTACCAACCCGGGTTTCTTTTTTATTATTTTATGATGTTACCCTTTTTATGCTCTAGATGCATAAATTGTAATTCGTGTGTACATATCACGCCTTCGGGCCCACATGTATATGTACTAAATAATATAATATGGGTATCAAGAGTATTGGTGTATTTATAGGTATATACATGTAAGACTTCCACTGAAATACAAAAATTGCTTTCTTTAGTTGTGGATATGTTGTGTAGTGGTTACTGTGTCAGATGATCATGATGGGTTTTGGATTAGTAGGTGTTAACTCGATCACCAGTCCAGTTTTGTGTGAATGGTGTGTGACACTATAGGCTGAAATCTCAGCCCAGGCCCTATTCGGGCTCAAGGAGGGCTAGCGCTAGTTCGGGTTGACCGGGCTTTTTCGATTCCCCTAGCCACATTGCAAGTAAAGAAAAAGAAGAACTCACCTTAGCTTGGTAGGTGATTCCTCTGCTCCTCCCTTGCTCTCCTTCTCCTGTTTCTTCTCTTGTTCTAATTTGGTAGGTAGAGAAATGAATGGGCAAGAGGTTTTATTTATAGTCACTTAAGTTGCTTAAGGGCTGTTTGGAAAAATAATGAGTTTTCACTCATTATTGGGTTAATCCATCACTTGCCACTAACGGGCTCACCTCGGGGTGTCCTAATACATTAATCAATTACCCAATAGGCTATCCCAACTATTGGGAGTGGTTTGAGGTGCACAAGTGCGAGGGCCCGAGTCCTATAGAAAAATAGCATGTTTTTAGCTTCCCTCTTTTGAGTGTTCTTGGTTTCTACCAAAAGTAGAAATCCCTCCCCCCTTGAGGTTCTTTGGGTCTACGAAGAGATCTTTGTTAAGATCTGGAGTTCTGTTTGGATCTTCAAAGTATTCTTCAGGGCTTTGGGGATCTTCAATCCATTTTTAGGTCAATCTATATCTTTCAAAAAATAGTCATTCCTAGCGGAAGCTCTGCCCAGTGCCCCTGGAATCTTTCCAAAAATAGCCATTCCCAGCAAAAGCTCTACCAGAGTGCCACCTCAATCTAGCCCTCCCTTAGTTTATCCCCAGTGAAAGATCTGTCAGAGTGCCACCTCATCCTAAGCCCAAAAATAGCCTTCCCTAGTTGAAGCCCTGTCTGAATCCAAATCCAGAAACAACCTTCCCTAGCCGAAGCTCTATCTGAATTCAAATCCAAAAGTAACTGTTCCTAGCCAGAACTCTATCCGAATATCATCAAAGTTAGCATCTCTCGAGAAAAGAAGTTGGAGGTCAAGACCATCTTCCCCTGAGCTAGGAGAATCCGAAAGATAGCTTGAGTCGGTACTAATCAGGGGGGCCCACCCCTCTTGACCCGTAACAGGGGTTAGGTTCAAGTATAGTTTCTCAACCGAATTGTCATCACGTAGATTTTATATTGACTTTATTTTAGTGTATATAATTATTTAAATTCAATTGTACATATGAGTGACAACTTAGACATGCATGTGGAATAGGAATAATCATGGAAAATGTTCGTTCTTAAGCATGTAGTAGGAAGACCGGTCGAGCCAGGTAGATTAGGTGCCTAACACCTTCCTAACTCTATAACCTGACACTTACCATAAATCTTTGGACTAGACCAATTATCGAGCCCCTTTCATAGGAATCAGTCCCACCTCAAAGTCCTAGGCCCATAACCCTAGGTGGTGACTCCAAACCCCCCTTTTTGTATAT
This sequence comes from Macadamia integrifolia, assembly GCF_013358625.1. NCBI lineage: Eukaryota > Viridiplantae > Streptophyta > Magnoliopsida > Proteales > Proteaceae > Macadamia > Macadamia integrifolia. Next base: position 703,661 of record NW_024870588.1, read on the forward strand.
CCTGATCCCCGTATTGGACCATCATCAAACCCCGTCTCAAATGAAAAATTTTACACTCTTATGAAAATAGGCCTCAACATATCTCCAAGCGTCGATAAGGCGGTGCTGGGCCTACAGGGTAAACACACGATACACCCCTCCCTCATGAAAGAAAAAGAGAGGAGAGAGGACGGGATGCAAGTTTCCCCCCCCCCTCCAAAAGGGGAAGAGAGATATCATCTTCTGGCCACTACCCTCATAGTGGCAACTCCACTGGGGATAGATGTCAAGCTTCCGACAATGGATGCTACCATTAAATGCAAGAACATTTTTCACCACCATATTTGTTTGAAAACATGTTTGGTTAACACCATGTTTGTAATTGTATTTGCTAACCGCATCATACATTGTGCTTGAAGTGAAATCATTTGGCGAGGGACTCCCTGTCATGCCCGCACCCTCAAGGAGGTCAGTGCATGTCATGGAGAGTACTTTGAGAGCAAATGGTAGCCGCTTTCTGTACAAGGGTGTGGGGTATTATTAAACGGTGAGGATGTTCATATTTGTGCTAGTATCCTCACGGAGGTCCGTGCACTTTATGACATTCTGAGATCGAATAATGATATTCTCGAATTACACTTTTGCACACAATCACTAACGGTTCCACCACCCCGTGGCCAGTTGATTAACCTCGAGTGTAGTTACCAGTAATGGGCAAGGAAGTCACCCTCTTGATCTTGTACCCACTGGTATATCAAAAAGATCACATACCTTGCATATATAGATCCTGTCAAGGAAGCCTTATCGGTCCTATTGCATCCAGTGCATACTCGCATCATATAGGAAATAGAGAGAGAACGAGGAACGCTGATCTGTAGAATTTGTTTGCGGTCTTAAAAAGGAATATTCCTATGATATATTATAGTCATAAAGAAATGCTCTCCTAAGTGGGTTTCGGATAAAAGGTTCCTTCTTCCTTAGAAATGAAATATGGATGATTTGGCATACGTGATCCGGGCTGACTTTTGTTAAAGTCCCGCAAATGCCATATTATCTAAAAGACCTGAGGAAACTAGGAAGAAGGTCACCTAGTGGGATAAGATTAGGGAAAGCATGGCTTTACTGGTAAAGAATGCATTAATAGGGATGTTTTGGTCAAGACATTTATATGTACCTCCCACTTACAGCATTGAGTGGACTAGAGGAATCAACCCCGACCTTCTCCCTACCATTAAGTAGACTAACTTTCGATGGATCATTAGTTGTTAATTTAGTGAATGTGTGAATAAGGGGTTGGGAATTCAAGAATCCTAAATAAACCATTTTTGGTTCAGGCACAATTCCACACCTCAAGTATTCTCCGTGGTCCTTTTGGACACGTCAGGGTAATCAGTTGACTCGCCTAAGTCTAGTGTCACCCTTGTCGTCTCTCTGAGATTGTTTATCGCCAAGTGATTATAGCCCATTTAGCATGGATCCACACAACCCCGAATCACACGAGCAAGCATGGGTCCATCCTGTAGAGACTCTATAGATAGAGATGGAAGAAGTCAAGAGAGGAATAGCCCAGATAGTGTATGCACTTCAGAACTCTCCCAAGGCTGAACCAGCACAAGCTACTGGAGAGTTGGATCAGAATGGACCTACTAGTTATCGTGGGAACTCTTCCTGAGTTGACTCAGGAGAACCAGAGCAACTTAGGCCAACTGGTTAGAGAGGAGTCTCACCTACCCATCCAAATGGTCAACAAGGAACCTACTCCAGGGTCCCTCCTCCTAGGGTAGTGATTGAAGACGAGGAAGAGGAGTTTGCAACACACATCCGAATGGAACCTTCACAAACGGAGAGAGAAAGAAAAGTTAGAGAGCAATTAGAAAAATTGGAAATAGGCTCCGAATGGTGAAGAGTTCAGAAAACTAAACAGTGGATTCAGATAAAATGAGTTTCTTTTCTGGGGCTAAGATTCTCGAGAAGTTCTAGTGGCAGACCGATAGGTTTGATGGGTCAGGAGACCCCAAGGCTCATCTCAAGGTTTTTCTCAGCATCACCAAGTCATGGCAACTTACGAACAACCAAATGAGCCAAGCCTCCATGTTAACCCTATCAGGACCTACACTAAGATGGCTTACGTAGTTAGAGACCGCCCAAACTCAAAATTGGACAACAGTGGTGAAAGCCTTCACCAAGCAGCATTAGTACAATATCGAAGTGGATGTGAAACATTGAGAGCTTGAGACGTTGAGACAATAGCCTAGAGAAGGATTCACTGCCTTCTTGATGAGGTTCAGGGATAAGGCCACCAAGATGACAGATCGGCCTTCAGAAGCAAAGCAAGTGGAGATGTTGATTGAGAATTTATCACTGCCTTATTATGATGTTCTCTACTACCAACATCTATAGACTTTTGATGTCCTAATAGCCACCGGCACATGTGTAGAAAATAGAATTCTGAGAGAAGCCCAATATTAAGGATCCTCCCAAGATGCATGCAAGAATACTAGAGTTGGATGAGGAAAGGGTTCCGAAACCAATATGGTAGGTACGGTCCAACAATCAGTTTCTTCTATCACTCCTTCACAACCAGTTGTGATACAAACAGATGCATGCTCCTAGAAGGCTCCTCGTCCAAAAAGCAGTTTACTGATTTGGGAATGCCTATGATGGCAGTGTATGAAAAGCTAAAGAAACAAGGAGTACTAGGGATAGTGGCTCCAAGAGTGATCAACAACCCTCCTCTAGATTGGTATAGGGATCATGAATATTGTGGTTACCACACTCAAAAGGGCACAATACTAAAAGATGCATGGGTTTGCAACATGGGATCCAAGACTTGGTAGACAGTGGGACTATTGAAGTTAAGATTAAGCAACCACCCAATGTTAACACTAATCCACTTCCCAATCATGTGAACAATCTAGATGAAGAAGCAACAGAGAGTGATCCCACCTAACTCATTGAATCTCGAGCTCAGAAGAATCACATGAATGCCCACGCTTACAAGAGACTCATGAGTCAAAGAGCTAGAGCCATGAGGACTCCCTAAAGGAAGGAGTCATCAGAAGAAGAGCCAAAAGATTGGTCACCCTTCGTTCATCTATCCTCATCAACAGAAGAATCCACACACCATACCTTCAACCTTCACCAGATTACTAACCTCCACCATATTACCAACCTCACTGTATCATTAACCTTCATCACATTACATCACCTTCATACCACCCGCCTCATATCCCTCATCACCCTCATACCAATCCCATTCTCAAGGTTCGGTGTACAACCCAAAAGTAGGATGGACAGACAGGTACAATTGGAAGGATATGCTTGCACTACCAGACTCCCCAAAGATGACCTCATCAACATTATCAGTGAATACTTTAGAAGAAGGTCAAGAGGGTGATCCCACTTCTCTAATTCAGCCCACTATATCCTCAGAAGAAAACCTAGAGAACATTAAAGGAGTCACGGGTGACCTTCTTAGAGCAGTAATGGCATTGGCAATGGGAGAACAAATCAAAGAGCACACTTCCCTAATCCATATTGGGAGTGACTCAGAAGATGATGAGTCTGGTCTGATCCAACTTCGAGCTAGTGATATCAAGTCTAACCCTATGGAAATCTTCTGGTCCATACACTCTGAATACTACGAGCATTTGGATGCAAGAGAATTTGATAGTCAAGAGGAATCTGATAAAGAGTCAAGTGAGGGAAAAATCAGTGAAAAAGAAGATGATGATGACGACGATGAGGACGAGAGCGAAGATGAGAATGATGGAGATGACTCTAGTTCTCAAGATGATGATGAGTATCCAGATTAGGATGACTACCAAGGGCCTTGGCACACTGATGATGATGATGAATCAGGATACTACTCACCCAGGGATCCGGGAGGATATTCTGTGCATGCAATTGGTGAAGATGACCCAATGATTAATCCCACAGATGCTATTCAGTCGGCACTCATGATTCACATGGAAGAGGGAGATCCGGCATTAGATTCAGAAGATAGTGAAGGGTATGTGATCACTGTTGAAGCTGAATCAAATCCTATAGTAGAACACATGTCTCATGTCTATAATCATTTGGTTGACATCAAACTCGAGGTCGATGGAATTGACCGAATGTTAGGGGAAGTAGCCATTAGTGAACAATGCTACACTGAGCAGTTGATAATCCTTGAAAAAATAGGAGGGCATTCCACACTTGTAAAAATGATAGATACAACAGTTGTATGGCTTTCCAATGCATTTAAGATGGTACAAGCCAGGGCTGTGGACATTTGTGGAGGACCTCAACCTCCTACCCCAAGTACTGAAGAGGAATCTGAGGAAGAAGGTGATCCAATGGTAGGGATAATTACCATAAAAAAATAACAATGATGAAGATTGCTATCCCAAAGAGATCATTGTGAAGAAACCTGTCAATGTGATGGAGACTAGAAGTGGAAGAGACTACAAGGGCAAGGTCTTAGCAGTAGAACAATTAAGGCCTAATGAGGCAGGAACTAGCAATTTGAAGAAAGAACCAGAGAACCCAGTCTTGGCTCAACGCAAGAAGTCCTTGGCTAATATCTCAATTTGGGGATTGTTGATGGCATCCCCCACACATCGTGAAGCAGTCTTGAAGTCTCTTAGCAACGTACAGGTACTGATTAAGATAAATCTAGCACATCTCGCACACATAGTAGGTGCAACATATGTGGTACAATCCTTGATATTCTCATATTCAGAGCTCCCCAAAGGAGCCCAGCACAACAGAGCCCTCCACATCACAGTAGAATGTCTTGACAAAGTGGTTCCCCTGGTGCTCATTGACAATGGGTCTACTTTGAATGTTCTACCATTAAGATCGGCAAAGAGTATTGGCATTAACTTGAAAGAAATGAGGCCGACTACACAAACCATACGGGCATATGACAATACCAAGAGGAAAATCTTTGGCCATCCTCACTCTTACTGTAAAAATTGGCCCGGTGAAGTTTGATATTGATTTTCAAGTCATTGATATATAGACATCTTTCAATATGCTCTTGGGAAGGTCTTGGTTGCATCATGCAAAGGCAGTGTCCTCTAGTCTCCATCAAAAGATGAAGTTCATTCATAAAGAAAAGGTGATTATAGTGGCTAGAGATCCTGAAGTGGTTAATACCTTAGCCAATATTGAAAATGGGGAAGAACAAGATCAGTAAGTTCAATTAAGTAGTTTTGAATTAGATACAACTTGTGCATCCATTACCAAAGAGGTTGCAAAGGAGAAAATCCTAGATAACTATGAGGCCATCTGGAGTCCGCCAGTGAATCAGATGATGAAGAATACGCAATATTTTCTTGGCATGGGGCTAAGAAAATATCATCAAGGAGTTTCAAAGTAGCCTAGTTTGGCAGTAAACAAAGGAAAAAATGGTCTCGAATACATTCGTCCGACCACCAAGGGGCAGAGAGTATTGAGGATGGTTCAAAAAATCTCTCTCTTACTACCCTACTCTCAATGGATATTTTGTAAGCGAGGGAGAAGAATTCCCCTTCTGCGGAAATGAGGAGCCATGATTCGATGAAACCTCTGCGAAGATGCAGCTAGGATTTGAAGTATTCTTCAAAGATGTGTTCAACTAGGTGACTTATGAGGTAAAGCAATAGAAAATGGTAGTCAAAGAAAGTGATCAAGACAATTGCTTCACCAGGATAGCAGAAATTACTCTGATTGAGAATGGGTCTTCATCTAGTAACCCTGCAACATTGATCCAATCAAAGGAGGCACCAAGTCCTTGAGTGCTCATAAAAGAGTATGGGAAAAGAAGATAAGGCTCACCTGGAGTCTACAACTTCCCGCTGATTTGAAAAGCTACATTTTCTCCCTCCTACAAGAGCCAAGAGCCCGAGAGCTACATGAGCTCAAGCCTCGTCCTTTCAGAGGAAGAAGTACATATGCAAAGCAAAGAAGAGCACAAAGAATGATGGTTTGCATGTACTATGCCTGAATCAACTGCAACAGGAAGGTCTGTGAAGGTGGTCAAAGATGTGATCGAGGCACCGGGATGGCATCCCTCAATAGACTCGAAAAGATGGACTTTATAGAAAGAGGATTGAGCAGTCTCCACCAATCTTCACCCCTCAGGAAGTTCGGCTTTCGAGAGCACGGGGTTGATCAACTGGTATTTGCGAAGAAGCAGATACTTATCCAGAAGAACCATTGCACCATTAAAGAAATAGCAGCGACTTTCTCAGAACGAGAAGATGGCCCTTTGCCACATCTCCTCATCCATCGAGCCACTAAACCGCTCCTGAATTGGACTAGCATTGGAGAAGACTTCATGTTTACTCATGCTATCGAGTCAACTAACTTGAATACCACTGACAAAAGCATCAAGCCAGTTATCAAGTCTATAGTCGAGTCTATTGTTTATGATTTCGTGTCGGCCTCTCCTCTCGATGAGAGCTCAGAGTTCGTGTATGTCAAGTCTATTACTCCTTTCATGAATGAAATTTCTGATTCTGAGTATGAATTGCCTCCTTTTGATGATGATCTTAATAAATATCAAGAGATAATAAAACAATGCAAACCAATTAAAGCCCAACCTATCCATGAGGATACTCAAGTTATTAATCTAGGAGCCGACTAATGCCTTCGAGAGTTAAAAAATTTTTACTACCCTTGACGATGAAGAAGAAGAACAGATAATTTATCTTCTGAAGGAATTTTCCGAGGTCTTTGCTTGGTTTTATGAGGATATGCCTGGTATCAATTCCAACATTGTGCAACATTGATTTCTGACCTATCCTGGGGTAAAACTGGTAAAGTAGAAGCTCCAAAAAATGTGGCCAAAATGGAGTGAGAAGATCAGAGAAGAAGTTATGAAGCAGTGGGATGTAGGATTTCTACAAGTGATAAAATACCCCCAATGGTTGGCCAACATTATAACAGTGCTGAAGAAAGATGGCAAGGTACTAATGTATGTAGACTTCTGGGATCTTAACAAGGTAAGCCCTAAAGATGAATTCACATTACCCCACATTGATGTATTGGTGGATAACACAGGGGGACATGCCTTGTTATCATTTATGGATGGATTCTCGAGATACAATCAAGTAATCATGCACCCAGAAGATCATGAGAAGATGGCCTTCACCACCCCATGGGGAACCTATTGTTACAAGGTGATGCCTTTTGGATTGAAGAATGCCTAGGCAACTTATCAAAGAGTTGCCATGGCCATATTACATAACATGATGAACAAAGATGTGGAAGTCTATGTGGATGACAAGATATTAAAGTCAAAAGATCGGTAGTTGTGTATTCCCATGCTAAGACGTTTCTTTGAAAGAATCAAGAAGTATCAACTGAAGTTGAATCCTCAGAAGTGTGTATTTAGGGCAATAGTAGGAAAGTTATGTGGTTTCTTGGTGAGTGAAAGAGGCATTGAAGTTGACCCTATCAAGATCAAGGTAATTCAGGAGATGCCCACACCTCGGACTGAGAAGCAAATTTGAGGATTTTTGGGTCACATCCAGTATATCAATAGATTCATAGCTTTGTTGACTACAATTTGTGAACCAATTTTCAAACTACTAAAGAAAGATCAGCCCACGGAATGGAATGATCAATGTAAACAAGCTTTTGACAAGACCAAAGGATACCTCATGAACCCGCTAGTATTGACACCACTGGTGGAAGGAGCACCACTTCTGTTGTACTTATCCGTGGAAGAATATTCCATGGGCTCTTTGCTAGCATAGAAAGAAATGGAAATAGGGGCAGAGAATACTATATACTACCTTAGCAAGAAGTTCCTGGAGTATGAGACATAATACACATTTTTGGAAAGAACTTGTGCTGCGTTGATTTGGGCAACGAAAAGTTTGTGACATTACATGGTTTCCTATCCAATGCACTTGATCTCAAGGAAGGATCCCATCAAATACCTCTTTGAGAAACCAGCCCTAGTAGGAAGGATGGCCCATTGGTTACTTTTGCTATTAGAGTTTGATATCACCTATATTACCTAGAAATCTATCAAGGGGCAAGCTATAGCCAATCATTTGGCTGCACACCCCATGGAAGTTGGAAGGGTCCTGGATGATGCCTTTCCTGATGAAGAAATTGCAGTAATAGGGGAAGAAGACCCATCTAATGAATGGCAATTATTCTTTGATGGAGTATCCAATCAAAAGGGATGTGATGCGGGAATATTGGTTGTCTCTCCTGATGGCCTTTATTTGCCTTCATCATTCTACCTCGATTTCTCTTATACCAATAAAATTACCGAATATGAAGCTTGTACTTTAGGACTAGAAATGGCCCTGACTATTGGAGTGAAAAGGATCAAGGTGTATGGAGATTCATCCATTGTCATTTTTCAAACATAAGGAAAGTGGAAGACTAGAGATGAAAAGTTGAAGCTGTATCAAGAACATCTGAAAGAGGTGATCGAACACTTTGAGAAGATCTCGTTCAAATACTTTCAGAGAAATAATAATAGGTTTGCTAGTGCCCTTGTAACCTTGGCTCCCATGATAAAATGCAACCCTATGTGTAGGGTTCAACCATTCCTAGTGGAACAAAGAAGCAGGCCCATTTATCAGAATTTGGTGAACTCCCTCACTATGGATGGTCGGTCTTGGTTCGCTCACATAGTGGATTTCATCAAGGAAATGAAGTACCTAGTTGAAGCAACTAAAAAAGAAAAGAAATTTTTGAGAAAATAGGCCACCGAGTTTATCCTTCAGGAAGATTTGTTGTACAAAAGATCTTACGACGGAATACAGTTGTTATGTGTGGATGAAGAACAAGCTACAACCATCATGGAGGAAATTCATTAAGGTCTCTATGGACCACACATGAATGCCAAGATGTTATCTAAGAAGATCCTTAGGCTGGGATATTACTGGAACACAATAGAAGCAGATTGTGTGGACTTTGTCAAGAAATGCCACAAGTGTTAGAAATTTGCTAACATTATACATATCCCACCAACGGAGCTGCATTCGCTTAGTTCTCCTTGGCCATTTTCTTCTTGGGGCATCGATATCATTAGAAAGATTAACCCCAAAGTATCCAATGGTCACAAGTTCATCTTGATAGCCATTGATTATTTCACCAAGTGGGTAGAAGCTTAGTCATATGCGGTCCTCATGTCTGCTAAAGTAGCCAAATTCATCCAAGAAAATATCATTTTTTGATATGGAGTACCTCAAGAACTGATATCGGATCAGGGATTCCACACTTCTGGGGTAAAATTGACAAGATCTGCACAATGTTCCATATTAGAAGGCATCGCTCTACCACTTACATGCCACAGACCAATGGGGCAGTAGAAGCAGCCAACAAAAACATCAAAGTTATCCTATAAAAATGGCAGAAACACATAAGGATTGGGTGGATAAGTTACCCCTTTCCTCGTGAGCATATCGGACCTCTGTACGATCCTCAATAGGGGCAACTTCGTTCTCTTTGGTGTGTGGGGTTAAAGCAGTGCTACCCATAGAAATATTAGTGCCATCATTAATAGTACTCTTGGATAGTGAGCTAACTGAAGGAGAATGGGTGAAGGCCAGACATGACGAGCTCAACTTCCTCGATGAAAAGCGTATGACGGCCATGGATAATCTAAAGGACATGAATGGCAAAGGCCTTCAATAAGAATGTAAAGCCACGTCATATTGAAAAAGGTGAACATGTTCTTTGGAACAGAGAGCCCCAATTCATGACCCAAGGGGAAAATTTAGGGTCAACTGGAGCGGCCCATTCACTGTCAAAGAAATTCTACCAGGCAAAGTTGTAAGACTTCTAGACCACAATGGTGAAGAAGTACCTGGATTGGTCAACATGGATAGACTCGAGAGATACTATGTCTAAAAGGGTGAATAGCCTGAACTCGTTAGACCTGATTCCTTAAAGGGATATGTAAGCAACTTGACATGTGCAAGTGCAGTCTCAACCATCTAAAGGCAAAATACTGGTTCCTCAATTAATAATCAAAGTATCTTAAAGATTATCATAGTTTGTGTCCCCCAAGAATCACCATCTGGCATGCAAGGCCATTAGGTATCTGTCATTCACCTATGGTTCGTCAAACTCTTATCCAGGATTTCATCCCCCAAAAGAAAATTGCCACCCGGCACCAGTTTATCAAAGCTAGTTTATCCCTCATCCTTGATTAATAAAAAAAAAAGAGCTTGATGCAATAGTGTTAAAGGCTTGGTTTTGTCAGTAGTTAATGAGTAATGCTTTGATAAATTGTCACATCTCCTTTTGTTTGTGATGGTTGTAGGAAAAGTCATGGGTTCGTTGGATGAAACATTAAGAAAATGGACCTTGGACATAAACATGAAGGCACCAAGATTGCTGGGATCTATAAATTTGTTAATGCTTGGTCGGATCGGGTGTGTAAAATTACATCACCAATTGCTCTAGCAAGTGCCTCATCACTGGGATGCCAATCTGCATGTATTTCAATTTGGATTGGATGAAATCTGTCCAACTCTCAAAGAATTCTAAGTTTGTATGCTATCTCCACCCAAAGGTACCTGTTCTAACCATCTTTGAAAAAAGATTACTCAAAGGAAATCCAAGACTTCTTCGAATGGAAAGATGAAGAAGTGAAGCAATTTGTTAGATATGGGGAGATTGACATTCTGAAGGTGGCCCAGTTCTTTATCCAATATCTTTCGATGGGAGGAATCCATCAATAGAGATCCTAGGATGCTTATCTACTTTGCATGATAGCCTGCTATGTTCTCCGAACTCCCAGGCTTAGTGCACCACCCATTCTGATTGAGGTGGTAAAACAGTTAAAGAAAGGAGGTGATATTATCCCTACGGTTCTTGCAGAAACATTCAAGGGATTGATGATATAAGCCATGGCCATAGATTCGGACTAGATCATTATCAAGGGAGTCCTGCTATTTTTCAAATTTGGCTCCTTGAGAAATTGAAGTTAACTAAGCCATTAAAAGAAGGCCCACTCGAAGTTCTTTGCTACCAGGATAAGAGGGAAGTTCCGGAATTCAACCTTATCACTGACTGGGACAAGTACCTGTGGAAAAGGACTGTGCAAGATATTGCATAGAGATGCCCAGGGAGGCCATAAGAAGATTTTCTTATGAAGACCCCTGGCTACAATTATGTCAGGTTAATGGGATTGACTCACACATCCTTTTATTTATCTACGTACATCGGCTAGCAATATGGGCTCGAGGTGATAGACCCAGAGGAGTTAGTGAACTTTCACCCACCTCAAGAGTTATCTCCCCACCTTGTTACTTACCTATCTTATCTATGGTAGGAAAATTGTTCCCCTTCCCATGTAATTCACTTGGTAATAGAATGAGGAAGTATTTAGATTTCCATGTTATCCCGATTATTCTAATTATGACTTGAGTTGTGGAATTGATTATGCCTAAACATTGTAAACCATAAACAAAAACGAAAAGAAAAGATTCTCTTTGTGTCAAAGATAGATTTTCATTCATAAGATGCTAAAATAAAATGATGAACAAACAAGGGGGAAGGAAAAAGAAAAAGAAAAAAATGTGCATATGTTTACACTTGCAGGAGCTGTAAGAACAGGTCATTAAGAAGCAAAGTCCTCATATGAACCACACTCTGAATCATCCTCATGGAATACCAGGGAACTCGTGGTTGCTAGTCCAGTATTCTCTAGCCTTTGGGTCTGTATCAGTGCCTACTGCTGGGCATTATCCTACTGGTAGGAGTTAACTTGGCTCTCCAAGGCAACAATTCTTCCATCCTAAGAAATAAAGGAGCGGTTCAAGAAGAAGAATGATGAAAGAAGAAGGGAAAAAAGAAAAAAAAAAGAGGTAGAAAATACTTTGGCGATCATCGCCTCACACAAGCCATGAAGCATCCTCCTGATCTCAGAATAGACCTCCAGAGACACTTAAGAAAGAGCATATCAGTTAAAGGAGGTCAAAAGTCAATTGAGGGATGGTCAGATACTCATATAGTCATAAGGATGGGTAGCCCAAGGGAAGCATCTACATCTGTTCTCCGCTCCAGAAGATAAGGGAGGCTAGGATTGGCTGCATTGGGGTAGCACCAACCAGGGAAGCCATAGAAAGTGATGGTGCCTATCCTGAGAGACCCACCCGCACTGGTAGAGGGTCTAGTTTGTGATGGACCGGCAGTACTAACATGCAACTGAACTGTAGAAAGATCCACAGGTCATATTCTCCCCTGAAAAAACATCAGTCAAGACCAAGGCAAAAAGAAATTGAAGCATGAAGGAGATACTTAGGGAAGAACAACATACCACCGGACCATCAGGGCCTAGAGGGGTGTTTACTGTCTCCTCCTCCAGGAAGGTTTTATAGTCCCTATTCTGGTTAAGGAATGAATCATCCCATACTCCATTGGCCAAGCTCTCAATCTGGTCTGCAAGAATGCACTTTGGACAATGCATTGTGGGAGGAGAGAGATAGGGAGAGTGGCGTGACTCAAAATCAGACCACTGGGGTATGACTCTCTCTCCCAAGTGCCAGGCATGTCCTCATATACCCCTAAACAGGACCCGATTCTCAAACAAGTATCTAGTCAAACCAACTTCATTAGGTTTGAAAATGTGACAGCATGAAATGGCCTACAAGTGACCTGCAAATCCAAGAAGAAGTACAACACAGGATAGAAGGAAATTCAATGACAAATGCGGCATACCTCTGTAAGGATGTTCAGAAGAGAACGAGTAGTGGTCCTTGGAGGATGGCACTAACCCCTGAGTACCTGACTATCTCCCCACCTCATAGCTATGGGAAAAGATAATGCTCGAGGATCTCTCAGTCTAGGAGCTTTAATCTCCAGATGCTCAAAGCACCAGGATTGATTTGCAAGATCAAAGTAAGGAAATGCAAACAATGAGGAGAAATCAATACAAAGATGGAAAATTACCTGGAGGATGTAGCCCGCTCCCTTAAGACCTCGGCCTCCATATGATAACAGATCCAGGGTCCACAGAAGATTTGCATAGGCAGCCCTGCCCCAATCCCAATAACCTACCTCCCGAAGATTTCAGAAGAAGGCTACCAGGCAAATATCCACCCCACTCAAAGGTCACTGAAGAGGTACTAACCCACAGCAAGCAAAAGGAAAGAGTAGGTCACCTGTGCCATGTTGTCGGGGCTTACCCACAGGCTAGTTCTCCACCAACGTGCACTGATCTCACCAAGGGAGATATGTGTCTGATCAGCTATAATGTCAATGCCTATCAAGTCTATAAACTCCTTGGCAGTTGGAGTCTCAAGAAAGGTCAAGGGCCTCCCCCCAAATGGTATGCCCATCAAGGCATAAAAGCACATAGGCGTGATGGTGATCTCACCAACAAGAAGATGAATGATTGGGTACTCGGCCACCATTGCTCCATCAAGGCCCCTACTAGTGCCGAACTGAATTTTTGGGTCTCTATGAAAGCTAAACGACTCGGGTAGGATGAGTCAACCATCTCCTTCACTCTACAAGAAAGTATCCTGTACCATGACCAAACCATGTTCGGATGGCCATACAAAGCCAAAGTTGGTGGTACCCCCCCCCCTTCATGCTAATAAAAAAGGGTAACAATAAAAATAATAATAATAAAAATGAATGAATAAGCAAACAATAAATAAAATCTAAAAACTTACCTAAGAACACCATGCAGAGTTGCAGAAATAGTTTTGGGTGTTATGTAGAGTCTGTCTGGGGTACTAGTCTACAAGGCTCTCGTCCCTTTGGGAAGAATTGCTACAGCTATCCAACTGGATTTCTCCAGAAGTCTTTCTCTTTCTTCTTTCAGCCATGTTTTCCAAAATCACAAAAAACAAGTTCCCCAATTTGCACAAAAGCCCACAAAAATGTCAAATTCTCCAAATAACTCCCTCCTCAAGAACTATGAAGGTCTTCAAGGAGAAGATGAAGAACTTCAAGGAAAACTCAAAGATCTTCGAAGAAATTTGAAGAAACCTGAGAAAATGCGAAATGGTTAGGATCTTCGAGAAGATTCTAAAAACCCGAACTCACTCACAAATCGTTCCTAACTCAGAAAAGTTAGAATGGGGAATAAAAAAAAGGAGGGGGGACCATTTTATGGAATAAAAAAAATTTTCCAAAAAAAAATTTCGAGGTACAAATAAAAAATTCTTACCACCAAAAAACAAAATTCAAAATAATTTGTGGTAGGTAAAAAATCAAAATCACATGGAAAGTAAAATGTACTTAGTAGATAAAAACACATGAAAGTGGTAGCTGAAAATTATATCACATGGAAAAGAGGAAGGTAAAAGTCAAAATTTTATTGATGGGTAAAAGAATTTTTCATAGTCAAAATCAAAAGTAAAAGCAAGATTCCAAATCAAAAGTCAAAATTTAAGGTTCAAGATTCCAAATCAAAAGCCAAAATTCAAAGTTCAAAGATTTCAAATCAAATCCGAATCAAGAGCAAATTAAGATTCCAAATCAAGGAGCCAAAAATCAAGAATCAAAGAAAGAAAAGAAACAATTGCATTCACCCGGCCCCAGGTGGCCCAATTGCATCTACCCGACCCCAGATGCCTAATCTCTTTGAATCAGTTCCAAGTGGATCGATCTCATTATTGATTTCCTAAACTGGCATATGGAAAGCCCAGCTCGGGAGAATCCAAGAATCAAATATTTTTATCTGTTGCAAGATTGGAAGAGCAACAAATTTTTCTCTTATAACCTCTGGTCCCAGATAGTCCAGATTGGTTTGAAAGACCCAGCCTGGAGACCAATTTCCCTAAACTAGCACATGGAAAGCCCAGCTCAGGAGAATCCAAGAATCAAATATTTTTGTCTGTTGCAAGATTGGAACAACAGCCAATTTCTCTCTTGTAACCATTGGTCCCAGATAGTCCAGACTGGTTCAAAACACCCAAACCAAAGACCAATTTTCCTAAACTGACACATGGAAAGCTCAGCTCTGGAGAATCCAAGAATCAAATATTTTTATTTGTTGCATGATTGGAAGAGCAATGAATTTCTATCTTATAGCCATCGGTCCCAGATAGTCCAGATTAGTTCGAAAGACCCATCCTGGAGACCAAATTCCTTGAACTGGCATAAATAAAGCCCAACTAAGGAAAATTCAAAAATCAAAGTACTAACATTTTTTGCAGCATTGGAAGAGCAGCGAATTTCTTTCCTACAATCGGTAGCCCAGGTAAGTCCTAAAACTCTAAATTAATTGAGAGATATTATCTGTTACATTTTCAACTCCATCATCAATGAGCAAAATGACGGTAGTACATGCTCTGGGTGACAAAATGTGGTCGTTCTTTTCTTTGCCCTTTGATTGTTGGCATAGGCCTCGGTCAAAGAGGGGCATTCTGTAGACACCCAATTTTTTCACCCTCCTCCGGCTATGATGAATTATGGATCTTGGACATGACTTCTAGTTTTCGATCGACAAAGATGATTGATTAAAGAAACCTGGAAGCATTCCCCACCTATCTGAAAACCCCGAAATCTCATACGAGAGAAAAGAGGGTCCAATTTTTGACATTTTATATATGGAGGAATCTAGCTAGGATGACCACATAGATGCATAGTACTCAAAATTACAATTCCAACAATATATGGTACGTCAAAATTGGACCGTCGGATCTCTTGTAATCATCCCCGAAAAATCCCATTTTTTCACACGCATGTCGTGTGGGCCAGCCAGCTTGATGGAAACCCTTAAACATCCCCCACCTACCCAAATACCTTAAATTCCCTTAGAAACATGCCCTACCTAAAAAACCCTAGAAACCCCATGCGAAAGAAAACAAGGTCCAATTTTACATTTTATATATGAAGGAATCTGGTCGAGATGACCATATAGATGGATAGTGCTTGGAAATACGATTCCAAAAATATATGGTACATCAAAATCAGACCGTCAGATCTCCCGTAATCATCCCTAGAAAATTATATTTTCTACGCACATGCTGCGTGAGCTGGCCAACTAGCTAGCAGGCCAGGCCACATGCCTCGTGCACCCCCGTGCATGCCTCACATGCCCCCGTAGCAAGCCTCATGTGCCCCCACAACAAGCCTCATGCGTCCCCATAGCAAGCCTGCGTGCCCCCATAGCAAGCCCGATGCCCCCCTCAGCACACCCCACGCGTGCCTGCAGGCTAGCCTGCACGTAGCTGTAGACCAGCCTGTGCGTAGCAATAGGCCAGCTTATACTCAGTAGCAGACCAGCCCACACGGGTGCAGGCCAACCTATGTGCAGGAATAGGCCAGCCCGCATGCATGCCCTGTGCATCTTGCCAACCACTATGCCCCCTCTGCCAGTCTCCTGCATACGCTCATGCATGCCTCATGCACCTCGACCCAACCTCATGTGCCGTCGTCAATGATCAGGATTTGTGCTCCACTGACCTGGTGGGTGAAAAGATTCTCTCTTCACCCACTTGTACATATGCACTACCCCGCCAGTGTATCCTACACCGCAACCTCCCATTGGCCCGACCTTATTGGCCCAAAAAATTTCACCTTTTCCCAATTAGTCCAAGAAAATCCCCCTCCCTCCCATTAGTCCAAATTTTGATACTTTCTTTCCACTGATCCAAAAAAATCACTTTTTACCCCCATTGGCTAACAAATTCCCCTTTCCCTCCCCATTAGTTTAAGGATCCTATAAATATCCCCCTCTCCCTTTAGTTTTTCACACCAACATCACAACCCCACAACCACCCTTAGAGAGCGAAGCTCTGCCCTCTCTCCTCCCCTCCCCCATTGAGTTTCTTTGGGTCTTTGGAGCAATCTTCGTCAAGACTTTGAAGATTTTCAATCCAAGTTTTTAGTTCAATCCATTTTTTGCCAAAATAGTATTTTTTTAGCTTCCTTCCTTTGAGTGTTCTTGGTTTTTACCAAAAGTAGAAATCCCTCCCCCCTTGAGGTTCTTTGGGTCTACGAAGAGATCTTTGTCAAGATCCGAAGTTCTGTTCGGATCTTCAAAGTGTTCTTCGAGGCTTTAGGGATCTTCAATCCAATTTTAGGTGAATCTATACCTTTCCAAAAATAGTCGTTCCTAGCGGAAGCTCTGCCCTAGTGCCCCTGGAATCTTTCCAAAAATAGTCATTCTCAGTGGAAGCTCTGCTTTTAGATATTGATTCAGATAACCATCTAGAGATAAATACATAACTCATAGTTCACACATAGGGGACAAGTTGAGTGTAGAAGCCAGTAATACGAATAATTCTATTAATAATAACATAAGTCTTACACCTTAGGAAAAAGGGAAAATTTTCAAGAAACGAGAAAGAAAAGACACAAGCTAATACATTACACTTGGTGGATATAACAGCAAGGCTCTTACTCAAGGGTATTTTAGTTATACTAAATGATTGATTTTAAAGTCAAGTTCAATTGAAAAAATGTAAACCATTGAGTTTTGGAACCAACGCAACTTGAATCCGGTTAATCGGACCTCATATGAGAAATTTATGCCCATTTGAAAAAACACAGTCTGCTAGGCCAAAAAACAGAGTCCTGGTAGTAATTACTGGTAGAAAGCAGTAATTACCGGTTTAGTTCTGTGACTAGAAAATTCATCAGAACCAGACCAATAGAACCTTGGTGGTAACTACCGATAGGATATAGTAATTACTGGTATAGGTCTGTGATTAGAAATTTAGCAGAACAAGACTAACAAAGGCAATCTGACAACAACTGGCACTTGGTAGTAACTACCAGATGCCTTCCGGTAATCTTATCGGTTAGTCGAATGTCTACCGAATGGTTTTTCACCCAATCCCATGATCCAGTAACTGCCGATAGGAACCGTAATTACCGGTTGAGGAAAAATTTGTCTGTTTGGTCATATTTCTCTTCCAAATTTGATTATACTCCTAACTAGTTTAAGATAAATAATCACCTACATAGATACCCCACTTATGGCCTATTAAGTAAACAATTAGTTTAGTATTGATTATCATTTTCAAAGGCTAAAAGTGAGAAAAAGCATTAGCACATCGAGTTCTCTTATTGAGATCGTTCTGAAGTTGAAGAACCCAAGACAGTTTACAAGTCTTCCATTACGATCTACATCTATAAGGAATATATTTAAGGTGCAAGTTCATAATAATTAGAGACAAACAAAACAACATGAAATCCTAGGAAATATAGTCCAGAGGAGGTGGAGGTAAAATTTCCCGAATGGGTTGATTTTTCTTTTTTATGCATGCATAGATGGCCAAATTGAATTTCTATGCATGCATAAATTTGGTTTAAATGGTGCAAATTTGGATGGAGTTAACTCTTATGGCACCAAGGAAAGCCCAAGCACAAGTTGGACAGCCGCCCTAAAGGTAATGCCATGTTATTAGATCCACTACTAACCAGTCACCATCTCCTGATCCTAATAGAGAAACAGTGCCCGATAATAATGTACCTAGGCTCCTCCTACTCCAGCAGTTGTGACTGCCCAAGATATAACCTCCATTATGGGTGACATGTTACAAAGGTTATAGCAACAAAAAAATACCATGTTGTAAGGGTTGCAACAACAAGAAGTGGACTTCATGATGGGGTTGAATGCATAGATTGATGTTGTGATTTAGGCTCGTGAGTTCCACACTACTCCCCTAAAAGTGCAACATGTGAGTCCACAGGAGAAACGGTATTATGCATGTAACCAAATTGGGCATATAGCTAGACTATGTCCACAAAATACATTAGGAGATTCATATGTGATGCCCTCAACACTAGCATTTAGCCATCCTGTTCAACCATACCAAGGAAGGAGAGCAACTGTAGCAAGAAGATTGGGTAAAGAAGCTTATCCCAATATAGCTCCCAGGCAGCTTAGAAGGTCAGAGGCAGAGCAGGCTTCACAACCACCCAGGCCTATTGTAGCACAACCACAAATGATGCCCTACAAGTGTTTCATCTGTTGGCAGTTTGGTCACATTGCAAAGAATTGCCCACAGAGGAGACCATATGACCCATTTGGAGGATCCCCTAGAGTCATGGAACCACTAGCATCTATCCGTCCAGTTCTGACACACATGGAGCCAAACCACAAGGAAAGGCGATTACTTCGACTGCGAATGGTGCAAAGTCTTCATCCAGAGTTGTCACAGGTATGTTGATGACCTGGATGATACCTACATATGTATTGTTTGATGTAGGTGCATCGTATTCGTTTGTATCTCCAACTTTTACTATTAAGATGAATATTAGGCTAAAGATTCTGGCGCACAAATTAGTTGTTAACACACTGTGAGGGTAGTGGCCGGAAGAGGGCTTTTGGGGGGGAAAAGGACTTGCATCCCATCCTCTCCCCTTTCTTTCTCTTTCATGATGGAGGGGTGTGTTATGTGTGTTTACCCTGCGAGCCCCACACCGCCATATCGCCACTTGGAGATATGTGGAGACTTATTTTGGAAGAATGTAAAATTCGTCATTCAAGACAGGGATCTGATGATGGTCCAATACGGGGATCAGGATCATACGAAAGGATTTGGAGTTACCACCTAGGATTATGGGCCAAGGACCCAGGGGTGGGCCCAATTTCTGAGAAAAGGGTCCGAGGATTGGTTGGGTCCAGAGATTTAGGGTAAGTGTCAGGTTGTAAAGTTGGGAAGGTGGTAGGCACCCAATCTATCTGGTTCAATCGGTCTTCCTACTAGATGCTTAAGAAGGAACATTTTCCACAATTATTCTTATTCCACATGCATGTCTAAGTTGTCACTCATATGTACAATTGAATTTAAATAATTATATACTCTAAAACAAAGTCAATATAAAGTCTACATGATGACAATTCGGTTGAGAAACTATACATGAACTTAATCCCTATTTATGGTCAAGAGGGATGGGCCCCTGATTAGTACTAGCTCAGACTATCTTTCGAATTCTCCTGACTCAGGGGAAGATGGTCTTGACCTCCAACTTCCTTTCTCGAGAGATGCTAACTGTGATGATATTCAGACAGAGTTTTAGCTAGGAACGATTACTTTCATATTTGAATTCAGATCCAGGAAAGATCGTCTTGACCTCCAACTTCCTTTCTTGAGAGATGCTAACTGTGATGATATTTGTACAGAGTTCTAGCTAGGAATGGTTACTTTCATATTTGAATTTGGACAGAGCTTCAGCTAGGGAAGGTTATTTCTGGATTTGGATTCAGACAGGGCTTTGGCTAGGGAAGGCTATTTTTTAGCTTAGGATGAGGTGGCACTCTGACAGAGCTTCTGCTGAGGATAAGCTAAGGGAGGGCTAGACTGAGGTGGCACATAATATTGTAGACACCCAATTTTTTCACCCACCCAACCAGTGTTGATATACAGGGAATGATTGAGGTTCATGTTTCACACCGGAAGGGAATCTAGGCCTTTGGCAATGGATCCCGGTAACGACAATGTCTCAAGAATCAATCCTAAACCCTAATCCAACCTCGGTCCAATTTTGGATTCAATCTTGTGGCGTTCGATACTAGCATGTTATATATTGATGAATTAATTATATGCACTCTTCGATGGTGCGGGAACAACATGAATAAGGATTGTCAAAAAAATCCCCAACTCGCAAATGGGCAAAAGTTCCCTCTCTACTATTCTCGATTTGTATGAGAAAATAACGAGCTCAAAAACCACACCATTGTTTAGTTCTCTAAAAGATGAAATGGGGGTCGGCATACCTTTTTTCTCCCGGACCTGCCCTTTTTTTGGTGGGCTTGCAAGACACACCCACTAACCCCTATAGGTCCACACGGGCCCATAGAGGTCTCCACAGGCCCATCCAATTCCCCCACGGGCCTGCAGGAGCCCTACCCAAAAAGGAAAAAAAAAGAAAAAAATGAGAAAAAAATAAAATATAAAAAAAATTGTTCTTTTTTTAAATTTTCGAAAATAATTTTTTAGTAAAGTTTTGGGATGGGTCCATTAAAGCCAATTTCAAATAAACAAGGAAGGTTTTGTGCATTTAAAACGAGAAAATTTCATTTTTTGGAACGAAAAATTGGCGGACACGTGGGAGCCTACCATTCTTTTTTGGCAGGCCCATGGAAATTTTTGGGAGACCCATAAGGGGGAGGGGTTGACACCTATAAATAGTGTTTTCCTCTCCACCATTAAACACAAGAGAAAAAAAAAAGAGAAAAAATACTAAGGCATGGCCAAGAAGAGAGAAAGAGAGGAGAAAAGAGAGAAGGGAGAAGGAAGTGAGGAAGAGTGGGGTGAAGGAATTCCTCCACCTCCCACATACATTATGTAACAGTATCAACTTCCCCCAAGGAGAACCTGTGAAGATAAAAAATTTCTACCCACCACAGGAGTTGACAACACATTATTGATTTTCTTGTTAGGGTTTGGCACATGTAAGAGGACTTGACCTCATGATCTATATTGACATTATTATTAGACAAAGGTTGTGTTAATTTGGTTCACTCTAACCTTAGTTCACACACGGCCACATGGAATCAAAAGGCAAAGAGTCGTGCATTATCCACGAAGATAACTTGGCAATAAAAGTGTAACTAAATTAAATAACATCATCTTGCATTGTTCCACAATATAATAAAGTAGGAAAAAATAACCAACTTCCCCAGTGAATTAGTCATGATAAACAAAGGAAAAATAATAAAAGAAAAACAACAAGAGAAAGAAAAAAATGATGGTTCCCCATTAGGGTGCCAGACATGCAAGACCCTCTACGGCAATCATGAATATTGTTTGATTATTGGCAATCATAGTACACAGTTTGATCAATTACCTTGGCTTTTTTGGCTCACCGGTTTGATTGAATTGGGGTGCCCTTGGATGGCCCAATTACCTCATTTGGTTTACCGATTTGATTGAATTGGGATGCCATTGGATGGCCCAATTACCTTTTGGTTCATTTGGTTTACCGATTAGATTGAATCGGGATGCCATAGGATGGCCCAATTACCTTTTGGCTCGTTTAGTTTACCGGTTTGATTGAATAGGGATGCCATTGGATGGCCCAGTTACCTTTTGGCTCATTTGGTTTACCGGTTTGATTGAGGTTTGATTGAATCAAGATGCCATTAGATGACCTAATTACCTTTTGGCTCATTTGGCTTACCGGTTTGATTGAATTGGGATGCCATTGGATGGCCCAATTACCTTTTGATTCATTTAGTTTACCAATTTGATTGAATCGGGATGCCATTGGATGGCACAATTACCTTTTGGTACCGATTTGATTGAATCGGGATGCCATTGGATGGCCCAATTACCTTTTGGCTCCTTTGGTTTACCAATTTGATTGAATCGGGATGCTATTGCATAACCCAGTCACCTTTTGGCTCGTTTGGTTTACCAATTTGATTGAGATTTAATTGAATCAAGATGCCATTGGATGGCCTAATTACCTTTTGGCTCGTTTGGCTTACTGGTTTGATTGAATCGGGATGCCATTGGATGGCCCAATTACTTTTTCTTGGCTCATTTGGTTCACCGGTTTAATTAAATGGGGAGGCCATTAGATGGCCAGATACCCTGTTGGCTCATTTGGCTTACCAGTTTGATTGAAGCGGGACGCCATTGGATGGCCCAAATATCCCTATTGGCTCGTTTAGTGTACCGGTTTGATTGAATCGGGATACCATTGGATGACCTATTATAAATTAAATTAATATGTGCTAACATCTTGGTGGGTCAAATCAAGGAATGTCATGATACAGCACAGGTAAGTTTCAGACTCCTCAATTTAAAATTCCTAAATAGGGTCATATTAATTTCTTGCTTAATCGAGTGACATTGCTTCTTCAGTCCGAACCAAGGAATACCTTAGATATAATGCAAAGTGGATCTTGTTCTATCATTGATCAGAGATTTCTATATAAAAAATACGAAATTGGGGTTTGAAGAAGGGGAAGGAGCCCTTGACTCTTAACAGATAGAGGAGTTTATTTCAATCACATAATTTGGCTCCTAGAGATGACGCATAGTGGCAATCTATTTGATTGTATCGAAAGGCCCAATGAATTGGGATTTCCCTATTGGGCCAGGTCATTTTGGGGCAAGCAGATCATTTATCATAAAGAGGATGAGCTTCAAGAGAATGATTCGGAGTTCTTGCAAAGTGGATCTTTGCTCTTCAACCTTGGCACAAGCCTTGGTCAAAGAGGGGCATTCTGTAGACACCCAATTTTGTCATCCGCCTAGGCAGTGATGACATACGGGGAACAATCGAGGTTCATGCTTCACATCAGAAGGGAATCTAGGCCTTTGGTGGCGATCCAGATGACGGCAGTGACTCAAGAATCAACCCTAAACCCTAATCCTATCTGAAACCCAGAAGTGGCCTGAATCAGCCTAAAACCTTAATCCGATCGGGGCCAATTTCAGACCCAATCTTAAGGCACCCGATATTAGCATGTTATATATTGATGAATTGGTTCTAAGTACTCTCTAATGATGTGGGAACATTATAATAAAATCGCTGAAAAAACCCCCAGCTAGCAAAAGAGAAAAAGTCCCCTCTTTGCTATTCTCGATTTCTTCGAGCGAATAAGGAGAATGAAACCCATAGGGGTGTCAATTAGTGGCCCGACCCGACTAAACTGACCGGGACCGACCGTTTATAGACCGGCCCGGCCCGGACCGTTTATTAAACATGTCGGGCTTGAGCCCGGCCCGTTTATAAATGGTCGGTCTCGATTTTGCTACTTGGACCGTCGGGCGCCCGACCGAGACCGACCGAATAATGCCCGACCGAGACCTGCCTATTATGCACCGACTTGGCCCGACCCTTTAATGATTGTAAAATACCTATTTTACCCCCCAAATTAAAGAATAAAAACTAAAAAGTAAAGACATGTTCACATTTTAAATAATGGTTACATTTGGAATCATTTATTGATTTATTGTCATTTTTTTGGGCTTGCATGAGTGGGCCGGAATATAATAGCACATTTTAAAGAGGGCCCGTTTAAAAACCGGTTAAAGCCCATTTAACATTAAACATGTCCGTAGCCCGGTTAAGGCCCGACTAAAGCCCGATTAAGGTAGCCCGATTATAGCCCGAGACCGACCGACCGAATATA
>NW_024870589.1:0-14249 GCF_013358625.1 Macadamia integrifolia
AAAAAAAAAAAAAAAAAAAAAAAAAAAACTGTTTCTGAAACAAGCATTACCAAACGGCAGAAATGTCGTTTCTTGGTTCTGAAATTGTTCTAGAAACAGATTCACCAAACAGGCATAAATTGTTTAAAAACGGCGTTTTGACACAGAAACTGAAATTTCTGTTTCTGACACGAAACGAAGTTTCTGGAACAGAAACGATACCAAACGGGCCCTAAATCCATTATAAGCTCCGGATCAATATCAAAGTTCCAGTACCTATAAAAAGAAAAAGAAAAATATTAGAGTTCCAGTCAATTTCATCAATATAGATGATATATCTGGATAAAGCAGAGAGATGCTGTCAAAGGAGGCCACTGATCTTTGCATGCCTCTTCACCCAGCTGAATCGTTCCAATAGAAAAGCATAATCACCTCCTTGGCTTTCAAGAATTTTATCCACAAAACTAAACCAGTACCTCTCCAGCAATCCCACCATGCCTTTTGCTCGAAACTGTACAGAAAAAATCTGCAAGAATCCACCAATTAAGAAACACGAAAAACACCCACAAGATCAAATAAACAGACACAAACATCTGCGATCTTGTGGGTTTGTTCGTGCATCTTGATGAAAACCTTTTTCATCTTTTCCATATCCTTTTCTCCTATCATCATCATCATCATCATCATCCTCCATAGTACGTACGTATAACCTTTTGAAAGAACTCATCAGAACTAACACTGCCTCACAGATCAACAAGAAGAACACATAAACAAGAACGAAACCGGAATGAACTTCCACTTTCCTTTTAGCTTATTATGGATGGATGATCGAATCTATATAAGCATTGGAATTCCAGAGAAAAGAAAACAGAAAAAGAGAAGAGTAATGGCCTTTTTAAAAAGAAGCAAGATGCATCTGTTTTTAGTTATTAGAGAGAGAGAGAGAGAGAGAGAGAGATGTAAGAAAGAAAAAATAATTGAAAAAACGTTTGGATTGTTGTATTTCCAGCTTTAAGGGTCAGGACCAGATCTATACCAATAAGCTAAAACGGTTCCATATCTAAGATCTAAGACAATTAATTATTGGGTAAATCAGTTCTATTCAATTCCCAGCCCTGGTCCAAAATGGGGATCCATAGATGGCGTAAGCTTTGAGCCATAAACCCAAGATAGGACTGAAATAGACATATATAGCAACAACCACTCAAAAGTACTAAGAAGCATTTAAGCAATGATTTATAAGGGGTTTAGCATGAAATGTCAACCCGAAGGGTGTAGCTCAGTTAGCAAGGGAGTCAACCTAAATCAACATGTGTCGTGAGTTCGGTTCTACTTACCCCTTGGGGTCAATTCTACTGTTTCTGTGGTCCGAATAGGAGTTTGACACTAACCTGACTCACTTGTGTGGGGATACACATGTGCCCAGGCATTACTTGGGCCAATGTTCTAGAGACTCTAGACACCCTCATTTAGGGGTGTCCATTCCAAGCCCGCACCGGTGGGTTTGATCGAGCCCGAGATGTTTATGGTCTGACCTGGACTTGCCAGATTAATAAACGTGTTGGGCTTAATCTCGACCTGTTTATAGATAGGTAGTACATTGTGCAAGGGGTAAGCCCGATGTGCCTCCTGACTGGCCCGACCCGTTTACAAGCCTGATTCGGTCAACATGTTTATCTAGACCGTTATATAGGTATTTTGATTTTTTTATCAATTATTAATTGTAATTAAGTGTAATATATTTTCAAAATTATTGATGATTTAACAAATAAATTAAAGTATCTTCAATCTAAGAAAACTAAAGACCATTTAAGTCTTGTTTAAAGTTTTATTGGTATATTATCCCATTTAAGGCCCGATTAACCTAATTAGGAGAAGTCCGATTAAAGCCCAAGATGACACCGACCAAGACCGACTCATTTCTTAATAGGTAGGTCATGATCCGAGGACATAAGCCTGCCAGGCCCGACTAAGCCCGACTGAGAGCAGCCAGGCCCGACCGATTGACACCCCGGCTCTCAAAAAAAAAAGGAAAGTAAATGGAATGTCAGATTAGACTCCCACTAGGCCCACTACCTAATCAAATTCCCTAATGCCGCTTTTTTGCAGCCCAGTCCAACTCTAACCCAACCCGCAATGTTGAAAGGACTTAACATTTAATGGGGTCTGGCCTGGATTACCACATCAGCTGATAGGAGGAAATCATACATACGAGTGACAATAATTAAGCTCGCGAGAAGTAACCAATTCTTGATTTCTCTCCTCGCGCCCAAATAAAATAACTCTTAGAATATATCTAGCTTGACAATGTAGTAATTGGTTGGAAAGTCAATTTCATAAATTTTTATGGAAGAAAGACCGCTACCTGCTTATGTGTTTATGTCTAGCTATAGCAATTGTAAAAAGATTGCACTGCCCTGTATTGAAGATGCTTCCCGTATGCTTTTCTTTTGACTCGCACACTGGCATGTACCTGCGCTAGCATGGTACCATTCTATTGTCCAATTTTAACCATATCCTTTATTGTGTGCAACAATCTCCAGAAATGACGCTTTGCAGCTACTACAGAAACAGGTTTTATAGAAAGAAGATGTATAGGTTATGGTTTTGTAATTCCTTGGTCACAATAGGGGAAACTCGGGTTATTTCAGCCATGGATGTAGCTTATCTGGGGTTAACCAAGGATTAAAGTATCGGTATCGGTGGCCATATCGGTCAGCCAAAATTAAGATACGTATCGGAGGGTATCGTATCGTATCGGAGATACACTAAGATACACACATAAATGGATAGAAAACATTTTTTTTAAACACTTTTGCATAAAAAATTTGTTAAAAAAAGCTATTGATAACATGTATTATGCATAAACACTAAATTGAGGGTATCATACTAAGAATTCAAGGTTTGTAGTTGTCCCATAAATGTAAAATCCTTGTTCCCAACCTTGATTTCTACTTTAGTTAAAGAGAAATATGGCTGACAGCAACTTTGGAACAAAAACCTTTAAAAAATTGTGTTTTTCTAAAAAATTACCCATCTTGGTCATTATATGACCGTAGCGCACTGTATCGGTACATACCGACACTCACCGATACTCACCGATATGTACCGATATATATCGATATATACCGATACGTACCGATATATATATATATCGATATATACCAATCGATACATATCGATACTCACCAATACGTACCAATACATACCGAAATGTACATTTTACCTCAATTTTATAATTTCCATAGAGTCGTATCGAGGCATATCGTATCGTATCGATGTGTATTAGTGGTGTATTGATGCATATCGGTATGTATTATAGGATATATATCGATACGAAAGGATTTAAAATTTTCATGTATCGTATCGATGTGTATCGTATCGGTCGGCTAAATTTAAGATACGTATCGAAAGGTATCGTATCGATATCGGAGATACTTAAAACCATGGGGTTAACCATATAAATCATTGTGTTTTGTGATCATACCGAAGATGTGGATAGGTAGTCTAGTGTTATTTTTTATTCTTTTATTGACTTCAGGTTCTTAGCGTATCTGGCCATTAAATGTATTGTGTACTTCTTTTTTAATAATAAAAAAAAAAACACTTGATTCCTAGCAAAAAAATTGTGTTATGTGTATCATATCTTTTTCTTTTTCTTTTTCTTTGGCAATTCGTTGTCCTGTTGCGCTATTAATTATTCCTAACACAACCAACCCATGAAATTAGAGCGCCAAAGGAACAATTGTGTTCCAAAACTTGTGCAGCCATTAAAGGCTTCCCTGCTTGAATTTTTTTAAATTGATAACATAAACTTTATTATTAAACAAAAAAAAAGGGAAAAAAAGGCTTGGAACGAGATTTGGGTTCAAAATCAAATAGTATCAACATTCATTTGGATTTTCTCTTCTTAATTAGGAGTCAAAATTAACTAATTAGGGCAGGAGCCGTAGGACACGCCGGCTCGTAGAGTTCCTGATGTGACCTAACCTCGTCTCTAACCTTACTCATATTAGGCCCATTTATCAACCTTCTTATGGCAAACAAAGAGAATCTAAACCAGTGTAATTCAACCTCAGTCTTGCAAGGGAGGCCCGCAATGCATAGACCAGAGAAGTCTAAATAATTCCTTTCTAATGAAAGAAAATTAATATTTGAATCTTTCTCCTCAAAATCTATGGTACCAAGGTACCTACAAATACCTCAAAAGCTAGTCTTTAGGTAGAAGGTACCCAAGTACCTATAAATATCTCTACTTCGGGCTACCCGCTACCAATATGGCATTATTACTTCTACCATCCACATGGAACCCTAACACAACAAACCAAAATCAAATTCCAATACCACACTAATTTATTAATGCCACTCATTTTAATTCAGTTAATCGGTCACCCAATGACTAGTGCAAAGCTTTCGACATGATGAAAAGATTATCTTAGGAGGGGATCTCAATGGACATTTTGGGAAGGATCGACGAGGTTATAAAGATGTACATGGAGGATTTGGTGTTGGGGAAAAGAACGAGGAGGGAATTTCAATTTTAGACTTTGCAGTAGCCTATGATCTACCTATTTTGAATTTTTTTTTGAAAAGCAAGAGGAGCACCTTATTACCTATAGAAGTGGACTTCTTTCCAGTCAAATTGACCTCTTTCTTACTAGAAGGGCCGATAAATTGCTGTGTAAAGATTGCAAGGTTATCTCAAGGGAGAGCTTAACATCACAACATAGATTGGTGGTCTTGGATATGCAGTTCTACTCTCAAATTCGTAAATCAAGGAATCCGGTTTGCCCTAAGATTAGATGGTGGAGACTAAAAGATGACGTACAAAATACTTTTACTGATAAAGTGGTCAAACATAGTAAGTGTGATAGTGAAGGAGACTCCAATGTGATGTGGTTCAAAATGACAACCTGTATTAAGAATGTAGCTAAAGAGGTCCTATGGGAATCGAGAGGCACTGGGCATGACCTTAAAGAGACTTGGTGGTGGGGTGAGGAGATCCAAAAAGCCATCAAGCATAAGAAGGTCTACTTTAAGACTAGGCAAAGAATTAAGGAAGATGAAGATAGAAATAAATATTACTCTTCCAGAAAAGAAGCTAGAATATTGGTGAAAAAAGCAAAGACGAAAAAATATGATGAGTTCTATAGTAACCTGAATACCAAAGCTGGGGGAAAAGCTATATATAAGTTAGCTAAGTTGAGAGACATGAAAAACAGAGATCTAGAACATGTCAGGTGTATCAAGGATGAAAGTGGTAGAATGCTTGTTAAGGATGTAGACATCATGACAAGATGGAGCGATTATTTTTCCAAGCTTTTAAATGGAGATAACCTGAGTGGATCTTACCCTATTGAGTGCCCTTCTCATCGAGACAACACTAGACATAGATATGTAAGAAGGATTGGAGTTTCGGAGGTTAAGGAGGCCTTAACAAAGATGAAGTTTGGAAAGACTGCAAGCCCAGACGACGTCCCTGTAAAAGTTTGGAAGAGCTTGGGGCTCAGTGGTGTAACTTGGTTAACTAATCTTTTTAACAAGATTACGAGTACAAGGAAGATGCCTGATGAATGGAGAAGAAGTTTTGTAATCCCCATTTATAAGAATAAAGGAGATATCTAGGATTGCAATAACTATAGAGGTATAAAATTTATGAGTCACCCAATGAAGCTTTGGGAGAAAGTTATTGAAGTGCACTTGAAAAGAGAATCAGGAATCTCGGATAACCAATTTGGTTTTATGCCAGGGAGATCTTCAACTAAAGCTTTATACCTCCTTAGAAGACTCATGGAAACCTTTAGAGCTGGTAAGAAGGACTTCCACATGGTCTTTATTGACTTGGAAAAAGCCTACAACAGAGTTCCTAGAGATTTAATATGGCATGTCCTAGATAAGAGAATGGTGCCGAGCAAATATGCAGAAATAATTAAGGGTAATTTACAATGCCACCCCTTGGAGAATGTCAATATTATAGGGACAATCTCTCTTTTTCACCAAGTTAGACTCAGACCCCCTGCCGCCAGTCAATGTTACAGAATATACCAAGAATGCTGACATCAGCAGTTCATTTTTTTCTAAATACCATTTTGCTCTTAAAAATAAGGGAGTACCGAAATTACCCTCATTAGTTTTAGTCCCCAAATTGATTGAACAATAAAACCTACACTATTCACTTCATAATAGGTCATGTGAGTTAGTCCCACTGAGTTGGAGAAGAAGATCCTTTAGTGCTTTTCAGATCGACAGCTGCAACCCCCTTCCAGCTACATCAACTGTTGGTTCTGTCTATGATATTCATTTATAGTCTAAAGTTCCAATTTTTAACTAGTGCCAGATCTCGTTCCTCCTGATGACAGGCAATCCCCTTTATCCTAACCCAAATGTACAGTAAAAGTAATAACAAAAGAAATGGAGGGGACCTAAATTGAGCTCCAGCAAGCAAAGAAGGATTACCTTCTCTGCTTTGTGATGTACTTAACCTCATAAATCTCTCCACCTTGGATTGGACACAGGCAACCTTGGCGACGGAGGGAACTGCGGAAAAATTAATTGCCCTGAAGTCGGGGAGAACAAAAACGTCGGCGAAAGCAAAGGATATGGCAACCTAAAGAGATTAAAACTAGGTCCTTAAAACTATGGGAAAATGTAATAGAATTCTGTGAATGAAACCTAAAGCGAGAGAATACTCAATCACTACAACTCCCAAAGAGTTCCTAATTTCACCGACTTCTCATTCAAATCTATTGGTTGTTGCTGCCTATGACAAGATATAATTGATGACTTGCGAATGGAAATAGATTTATGGTAATTGAGAAATAATGATTTGAGGGACCATATCATTCTTTTCAAAGAAAAACAGAGAATTTAGATCAATGTTTATGCTAGTATTGCAAGGAATGAAACCCAAAGAATTAGGAGCCTGACAGAAAATCAGCACTTGACCTGATTGAATAAGATATCCTGAGAATTGAAGTTCACTTCAAGAAATTGAAATAAGAATAAAATCCACCTAATCTTAATGCAAATACAATTCCAATCAGATAGCACAAATCTATTGTGCACATTGACTTGGATGGACCTTCACTAGTATTCTGGTCCAAAGGTTGCTTTATTCTTTTCTAACAGCCTTGGTGATGGTCCAGGCTAGTTCAGGGAAGTGGGGAATGGGGAATGTTGTTTAGTACTAGTATGGTCATACCCATTGATTGGGACAGTCCACAGTTTCACCAGATGTATTGTAGGAACCCTGGTGAAACTCATCTGAATCTCAAGTTGCAGGTAGGAAGTTGAGATTCAATAAGTGCAAAACCAGTTCCAAAATATATGAATTAATAAAACTGAGTAGCAGAACAATGTCACCAAAATAGAGAACTAGAGAACAATTAGGGAGAAATTTGATAACTTGTAACAGAGTGACAATTGGCGACCTAAGATGAAAAACAGAGGGAAAAAAAAAACATAACAAGCCTTCTCACTGGCGACCTAAGATGGCAGCGATGGGAAGTGCACCACTCGCCGGCGACGGAATGAGCATAACTCGCAGGTGACAGGAATATCAACTCGACTGAATCTTGTCAGACTCACAGGTCGCAGGTAGGGAAAGAAGGAAAGAAGGAGAGAAATTGATAAAAGAGATAAGGGTGAATGGAGGGGTAGTTTTGGTATAATATAATAAGGGTGTTATACTCATAAGGGCTAAAGTATCATTTCATAGCATTACTTCACAGAGACTGATGACAGGGGGTCCAAGTATAATTTGATGAAAGAGAGGGGGTATCCCTATAATATTGGCATTCTCTAGGGGTGTGGCGTTGTAAATTACCCAATAATTAAAGATATGTATGATGACGTGGTAACAAGTGTGAGCACCAAGAGCGGCTGAGGTTGCGAGTTCCCTATTTCTATTGGGTTACACCAAGGGTTCGCTCTAAGCCCTTATTTGTTCGCTCTTGTTCTAGATGAGTTGACAAAAGATATACAAGGTGACGTCCCTTGGTGTATGCTTTTTTGCGAATGATATTGTTTTATTGGATGACACAAAATCATGACTCAATGCTAAACTAGAGCGATGGAGAGCTGCCTTGGAAACAAGAGGCCTTCAGTTAAGTAGATCGAAGACTGAATATGTGATGTGTAACTTTAGCCACTCTACGAGAGATAATGATGAGGTGAATATTGAAGGAAGAGAGGTTAAGTAAAGTAACTATTTCAGATATTTGGGATCTATCATTAATAAAGAAGACGATATAGAGGATGATGTTTCACATAGGATTAAAGTGGGATGGATGAAGTGGAGGAGTGCGTCTGGAGTCTTGTGTGACAAACATGTACCGGTTAAACTTAAGGGAAAATTCTATCGGACAGTTGTGCACCCGGCTATGATGTATGGGTCAGAATGTTGGATTGTTAAGAAGCAGTATATTGATAAGCTAGGGGTACCAAAAATGAGAATGCTAAGATGGATGTGTAGGAAAACTATAACAGATAAGGTAAGGCATGAACAAATGAGAGTGGATCTGGGGGTTGCCCCAATTCTTAACAAGCTTCGAGAATGTCGTTTGAGGTGGTTTGGGCATGTTCAACGAAGGCCACCTGACCCACCGATAAGGAGGAGTGACTTGATTCAGATAGAAAGATTCAAAAGAGCTAGAGATAAGCCAAAAATGACCATAGGAGAGGTTGTGAGGAAAGACATGCACAAATTAAGTCTTATCCCAAGTTTGGTTCTGAATAGAGCGAATTGGAGGGCTAGGATCTAGGTAGTGGACCCATTTTAGCTGTGTACTACTTTGTTAGTGATTACTATTTTGTCTCTTTTAATGCCTTCTTATTTTCTATTTCTGTGGCTTTGCTTGGATCCATGTAGCCGACCCCATTAAGTTGGGACAAGGCTTTGTTGTTGTTGTTGTTGTTGTTTTTTGTTGTTGATCACCCGATGACAATAGAAATTGATAATAGAAATTATTTAGGTTGTGCTTGGTGTGCATTCTTAGGATGCATTCTCAAGCGTCAAAAATGCTATTTGGTATGCACTCATTCTGAATTCTTAGAATGGAATCAAGAATGCCCTTCATTTTGGGACATGCCGAAAGCCCCATTCCACATTCTCGTTCAAGCATGCACCACTCAATCCTCCTGTAGACCATCTTCTCCACTTACTTCGCCACTGCCGACAAAAGCATGTTCCTTAGGCCTTTCCTCTTGTAACACTCCCTGACAAAGCTGCCTTCTATGTAGAAACCAGGCTTGGCCAAGAAGGTCTAGTAGTTTGGGAAGAAGAGAACAAACCCAACAACTACAACGCCCTCACCTGATCGGAATATAGATTATGTATTTCTAAGAAAAGCAAAAACCAAAAAACATCAGAGGGTTGTCAAAAATGATTTGCCCAGAGTTGGATCTTAAGCTCACAACCTGAAGAACAGAACTCTTTTGTTTGGTCAAAATCCCCTGGGTTGGATCATAAGCTCAGTATATTAAATTTGTTGGTGCACAGATCTGCAACTGTGAGCCTTGCATGATACAAGAACTAAAATATCTCCCTAAGTAGCTTGGAGGTTTTTGAGATAAGCAAGGTGGAGGGAGCAAGGCCAGCAGGGAATAGTATTGATAATGAAGTCTAAGAAATGCAAGCCCCATTTGTATAGGAATCTGGAATTTCTATAGAAGGATGTACTTACCTCTTCGATTAGGTGTTCCTTCTGAGAAGAGGAAAGGCCCATAATGTCTATTTTGAAAATTTCAAATTAGCATTTCTATCAAGCTTCTACTCAATTTCAAAGTAACAAAAACAAGTAATAAAGTTTCTGCATGTCGCTCCCTTAATCCTTTCTTTTTTTAATCTTTAACTTTAGTTATCAATTACCCCATAAAAGAAAAAGAAAAAAAAAGTACAGGTTTCATTTAAAAAATGAGAGCAGAAAAGCACTTACTGGAAACAGCACTAAGCACCTTGTAAACAAACATATAGTCGTGCTTCCAACAATACAATAATATTTGAATATGAATAAAAATCATGTCATCATACATAGATCAACCAAATCAGTTGAGGTAATGAAAACAAGCGAAAACAAGGTGAATGCACATAACCCAGTACAACTGTTATGGCCACATAAACTTGATAAAACCGGCCAAGTTTGCCGGTCAGGTGAAGAATTGCTGCCAAGAAATAATAAAACATATGTACTTGCCTTATTGGATGATATGCGAATTGAAGTCAATGAGATGAAAAGGCACACCCACTTGTCTGCCAAGTCTGAATAAAAAACTAGGAGTGTTGATTCTATCGTCACTTTATCAATGCCTCCATGACTCCCTGCCTCCCTCTTGCAAGTGCAGGAAATATGGTGTGCTATTAAGGTCTGTTGAAGCAGATATCACTCAAGGCCTCCTGCTTGTGATGAGATTGTTACAGATATCCTGGAGACTGGAAATAAACAGCCATAGGTACACAGTAACTGTGGACACTACATAGCTGCATTCTTTGCCATCAACCGATGTGGTTTCAGACAAAGTGTAAGGAACCACAACATACATCAATTCTACCACCCATGTACTCAACAGATTGAGGGGATTACAAGTTAAATAGCCAATAGTGGCATGCACTTGATGATGTTAGTGTATCAAGAGGGATCGAGTTTCCAGTCAATCTCTAAATGGCTGAAATTACATGAGCAGTTAACTTTGGTTAGAGCTGCCTGCCTATGTTGCAACAGTGCATGGGATATGTTGTCCACCTGATTTGACATATCCTTAGCTCTTATTTTGCGTGGCAACTTCCGAGAGATGCTCTTCCAATTTGATTCAAACGCACAAGCTAGATATAGGGGGAAAAGGGAATAAAAATCAACTACACACTTCCAAATATTGAAACAAAATAGACAATTGTAAAAGCAGCACCAAACATAGTCTTCAATGCTTAACTCAAATCTATACTTATCCAGCAACGAAAGGAGGGAGAAAGAATCTATGTTAAACATGAAAGCAGCAATGCTCAACTCATATCTGTACTTTTCCAGCAAGAAAAGGAGGGAAAGAATCTATGGTAAACATGAAAACAGCTTCCATTGATCCATTCTCATTAGTGCACTGTTGAAACGTGTTTGCACTCCAGTCGGAAGACCAAGATCTCATGCAAAGAATAATTTGTGTGAACTAAGAATCGTTCCACATATGATGTACCACTTATGATGTACAAAACATAATCCATGGGTGCAAATGATGAAGCAGCCAACCACCCCTCCCCCTCCTAATCTCTCTCTCCCTTTCTTTTCCTTTAATTGGATCTTGGGTGAGGGCCTAGACTTGCTTGTGCGCTTGGGCTTGTGGGTTTGTTTTGGTTTTGTGAGGATTGGTTAGCCTTTGCTTGGGCTTTGTTGTTGGTATTGTTGTTGAGCTCTCTCCTCATTTTCCTTGCATCTCTTTTCTTCCCTATGGGTTTTTAATATATTTATTTATTCACCCCCAAAAAAAAAAAAGCAGACCAACCATTATGAGATTCAAATTTCCACAAAACTTGGTAGTGAAAAGTTTGATATTTATGTAGAGAGGAATTTTAGGGTAGCAATCAACCTGTGCTCAGTCTAAGCACATGAGCGAGAATTGCAACCTGAACCCAAACCCACATATTAATCGGATTAAGAAGGAAAATTTGAATTTCTTGAGAACCAAGGGCAACAGCAAGTTCTCAGGTCACAACATATTTATAATCATGCTGAAAATGCCAATCCAAGCCTCTCTTTCTATGGGGCCTTCAAGGTTAGGGGAGTAGGTCCGTGGAACAGGTGAGTAATTGCCAACCATAGTAACAACACCTCAATTTATACGAAGAAAAATCCTCCTCCTACCATTAAAGCATCGCAGATATACAATCAGCAAAGAATATGGAACAAAACTTTTTTACAGTTTCAATATTATTCATGAGTAAAATGTCAATTCTTATTTTTATTCCCACATTTGAAATGTTGTACTCAAATCAACTCAACTGAGCCTTTTCCCAACTAAATGGAGATGGCAACATGAAACCTGTTTCGTCATTTAACCCTGCTTAAAGCCATTTTTCATAGTAGTAATTATACTACGGCATCCATATCTTTTGTCACTACTACTCCCAGGAATCTTCAGCCTACCGATAGGTATTTTATCTCCTCTAATAGCCAATGCTTATTTTTATTCCCAAATTCAACAAGAGAAATGGTCAAAATAAGCTCTCAAAGTTCGCTAGTGGATTTACAAGGCACTATAGCAAGCATCGAGCAAATTTGGTGCCATTTTATTATACCCACAAAAACCTATTCTTATTGGATTGCCACGTGACCTTCCATTTTTTTTTATTTTTTCACTAAGCCCTGTGAAATTCTACAAAAATTCATACCCTGAATATGGACAAAGGCTTCTTTGGAATCCCCCAACTTATGAAATGGTTCAATCATTGAATTTCAACCCTGAACAGTATACCAGTTGCGATATTTTCTATAAAATAATTTGCTAAAATTTCACTGATAGGTAGCATTTGTCACTCCTCATGGAAACTTCTCATCCTGCCTAACAAAAGGGCCATCACCTAGTACTAGACCTACCTATGTGGGGACCTAGGAGAGCTGAGTTTGGAATCGGTCCTAACCTTCAACATTTTTGGGCAAAGTGGCTGCCCTCAATACTTGAACCCAGGTATTATCCCTAGCAACCTGAACCTTTCATTAGAGCAATGGCCCCTTCATCCTGCCTAACACGTGCAAAAATACTCCCATAACAAATGAAGTCCACTAAACAATGGAAGAAAAAGGGAGTTATTTTTTCTGCTTTGTTTCACTTCTCTACCTCCAATGTACATCCTCAAAATATTGTCTCCTTTAGTGCATCATCTATGTGGAGATATGGTAGGATTAATATTCCAGTAGTCCTACAGAGGAAAAGTAGAAGCTCGAATCATTGTAGAAGCCCTATCTCTATCTAAATCCAGTAATCTTGAGAAGATTATCATCAAACAGGATAGCCAAGGCCTTGTCAATTCATACAA
The DNA here is from genome assembly GCF_013358625.1 of Macadamia integrifolia. Taxonomy (NCBI): domain Eukaryota; kingdom Viridiplantae; phylum Streptophyta; class Magnoliopsida; order Proteales; family Proteaceae; genus Macadamia; species Macadamia integrifolia. The sequence continues at coordinate 13,001 of NW_024870589.1, forward strand.
GAACAAATAGGAGAGTCACCTATGATATCACCATTTGTGATGCTGGGATTCTGAATCAACAGTTTATGGAAATCAGACAAAATTTTCTGCAAACAGATTGATTGGATATTTTACTTCTCTGCCAAATAGATTAGCTGGGAATTATGTCCTGATTTCTGGAAGAAGAAATTTTAAAATCTCAAGCGCCATACTGTTTCGGATTCCCTGGTCTCTTGTATGTCCATTACAATTTCAGACAATAACTCTTCTTGTTAAACTCTTCCTTTTAAACCCCATACCTTCCTTCCATTAGGAAGCCATGTAGGCAATATATATTGTGTATTTTTCCATCATTTCGTTCTACCTCTCATCTCACTTAAAATGTTTCAAATGACTATTTTAAAAATAAAAATTGTTTCTACAAATATACAATATTTGATATCTAGCTGAAATTGTTTTAACAAATTCACAATATGTGTTATCTTGTTCGTAGGGGGAAAGTTGGTATTTTAAATTTTTTAGTGAAAAGAGAGGCAGGAAAAGATTATAGTCAATTAGATTTCTTAGATCTTCCTGTTTCGTATTGTTCAGATAATATTTCCTCTGAAATAAATAAATACGTAATAAAAAGAAGAAGAAAAACAAGCCAAGTGGTGTTCAAAATCATACCTTCACTTTGGTCCCTAAATCGTCGAATGAGGCATGCACAAATCCAAGGTCTTCCAGCACGGGATGCCTTTGCTCCACCTTTAAGTTCTCCATTATGTTGCTTCAGACTACAGAACAATTGCATGCCTTCAGTAGTTTTCAAAACACTTAATCAAGCATTCAATATAGGAATGCACCTATATATCCCCTTGATGGGAGGTAACAGCCAAAAAGTTTGATAACACAAAAGAAAGAAATGCAAATAGAAAAGCAAGACTTAATTTTTTCTATGTGACCTAGAATTTCAAAATACAAGGGTTATAAAGCTCAAAGATACTTTCCAACATATTGTGCTGTATCCATACTAACACGTGCGATGGAACTGCTACTTTATTATATCGTTATTACTACAAATTTTGATTAAACTGCTACCATATTTGAGGTTCCCCAAAACCTTTCTCATAAAGGTGGGATATAAAGATCTGTTAATCAAGATATGGTGATAACCTTTTAGAGAGAGTACTGGATGGTGATAAATATTAAGGAGAAAGTTTTGAGTTTACTCAAAGTAGAAGATTCCTAAGCGTATCCAACAATTGCCACTCCCGCCCCACCCCCCCCA
>NW_024870589.1:14274-18602 GCF_013358625.1 Macadamia integrifolia
TTGTCGACCCCAGGGTTTTTTTTTTTTTTTAAACTCAGATTCAGATAATTAGGTACACCATTTCACTTTAGATTCATATTTAGGAGAAAATAGCATGTTTCACAATGTCTTCATCACCTGCATGCCAAAGTTCAATAATCAATATTTCACTATTTAAGGACTTCTTAAATAGTGTTCTCAGAATTGAGTATGGACAAATGATTCCACCAAAACCATGTCAAGGTTTCATGAAACTGCAAAGGAAAGCGATAAACGGAGTCGACATGAGAATCTAAGTTTGGGCAGTTTGGTCACCGAAAGAACAATGAAGATGAATTGGTGAAGCTTGATGCAGTGCCACTTTCACCTACTTTCACCTTTTTATATTATCAGAAGTCAAGGATGAAGGTTAGAGGTGCATGCACGAGACCTGATTCTATTTCCATAAAGGAAGACTTCTTGGAGCTTATGCCCTTGGCTTCTCTATGTAATCCAAATTGGCATCATCCCAAACAGCCATTCCACAGCGGAACTGTAAGATGACATACTGCAATGGCTTTCAGTGCAAGCTACTAGTAAACCCTTAAGAAGTCACAGGCACTTCCAGGTCGTTGACATGGAAACATTACTTTGTCACTGTCAGATTCCAACCCAAAGGACTAGTCTATTGGGTGGATGGACTTCCATGTATATGAAGAAACAGAATCCCACTCCTCACTGATGTGGGATCCTAACAGCCACCATTAGAAAAAACATCCTTTTCAAGGTTTCTGAGCTGAACCCATCCCAGAACAAGAGTACCAAATCCTCAATAAACAATAATTTCTGTCTTGCCACCTCTCATGCACATAGCAGCATCCACATGGCTCTAATTTCAAACAAAGTTACTGTAAGACCAAACACCAAGAAATACGAAAATAAAGAGAAAATAGATCCGCACAACACAGAGATTTAACGAGATTCACACACCAGGGTGGTGTGCTACGTCCTCGGGTGAAGAAGAAGATGTTTCACTATGCAGAAGAGAGATTACACCCAAGCAACGACGAGAAAACTCGCACTGAAACCCTAGCTCGATAAACCCTCAGAATACAATGACTTTGTCAACAAGGCAATAGTACATTATATATATACTCCAAGTCACGGGTTGACCCGGGTTGCAGTCGATCCGGTCGAACCATACCCCCGCACCCCCATACGAGATCAATGCTGGGCCCTTTGCTTCCATCACAGACCTTAAAAAACTTCACATTCGGGTCGCCACCAAAATATGACGGAGCGGGTCAATCTTCAAAACGGGTCAAGAATTTGAGACAAACTTAACAATTACCTTATTCCCCTAATAGACTTTACTTACTGTATTATCTCCATTAACCTTGTTCTTTGTTTTTTATCATGCTTATCTTACCCACCTAACAGAATCAGTCTAGTGTTCATGCCAGCATCTCAATATTTGGCATTTATGTATTTCAACTATAAGAACACAAGCCCACCCTAAATAAAAGGAAATTAAAGGGAGAAAAAAATTCTGCCTCGATATAAACTAATAGATCAAGTGAAATCCAAGTTTAAACCCTTAATATTCAGATATACATTCTTGTTATTATAGGCTTCAACCACCCAAAAAAGGATCAACAGAAGAAATCCAACAATAATGATGCAGGAAATTGGACATTTTGGTGGTCAAATTAACCGGACAATGAAGTGGGTGCATGGTTTGGCCGCTAAATCTGCCAAGAATTCGGTTTTTAATAACTTGAGTTTTCCCCCATTCTAATAATGAGAGTTTATCTTTAAATACCCAAGTAGTTTTCTCAATATAAGCTTCGATCCGCCCAAAAATTTGGGGCTTATAACGAAGGAACAACAGAAAGGACTCAAACGAAGATGAAGAACAAAGAAGGAAATTGGAAATCTGGGGAATCACAGCAACCTGATTGAGCCTATACCCATTGGCTATTTAATGAAATTGCAAATGATTTAGCCCCTTAAATCTGCCAAAATTCAGTTTTTCAATTTCTACCCCCTATCCAAAAAAAAAAAAAAAAACAGAGAGATTAGCTTTACCGGCGAGAGAAATTGTTGGTGACACCAACGTAAGTCTTGATGGGTGCATTGGTGGAGAGGATAAGATAGACGAGCCATGGCGATGATTTTGATCTTGGATTTGGGTTCGCCTGCGGTTTCCTTGATGAAGAAGACGGAGATGGAGAAGATGGATTTGTTGATTTGGGTTCTTGTGGGAGGTGTCGCTTAAGGGAACGAAACGTCCTCGATAGCCGTCTCATCGTCTCATCCCAGGCTGCTGCTTCTACTTCTCTACGCGGGTGGGACTTCCCTTTCGTCTTTCCTCGCTTGGCTGCTGATCCGATTTCAGCTTCTAGCTAAATAAAACGTAATAACCGGTTTTTGAACTGAGGCAACCATTGACCGTTGCTCTAGGGTCTTATGCAGATTGCTGTATCGCACACATCCAACCGGTAAATTGATGAAAAAGATTCGGTGTAGACTATTATCTTGTCACTTCAATGAGAACCGTTGGATCTCTGAATCCAGCTTTGTCTGCGCTATACACTAGTATCTCCAGAATTTTTTTTTTTTATACTAATATTCCAAATATCATGGATTTAGGGGATGGTATCGGATCGGTATTGGCAGATACTGAAACTGATACCATTCCAGGTTGGATCGGATCAGCGAGTAACGTATATTTTACCCTTGCTTGTTTTTAAAAGTATAATTGTTTTTATGTTTTACTTTTAAAATGATATGGGTAATCGATTTGAATCAATCAAGATTAAGAATCGGTCTCAATCAATATCAATATAATACAACCAATACAACTGATATGATCCCAATGCTTGAAACCATAACAATGATCATAAAAATTGTATAAAGAATAGCTTTATGCAGAAGAGGGATCAACAAGTAAAAGTTTCCACAAAACAAAAAACAAGTAGCATGACCCTAGTTTGTTTTTAAAATTAATTACCTAGAAAATAGCTTTATCCAGGAGAGGGATCGAGAGGCAGCATGACGCTTCTCTCTCTCTCTCTCTGTGGTTTTGAGAAGGGGGCGGGGGGAAGAAGTGGCATAGGAGGGACATAATTGTTGATCTCTTGATAACGATTAATTGAAGACGTAGAGAGGCTTCAGCATAACTTGTACAATTTCCGTTTAGGTTCTTTGTGAAAAGATTTTTCACAGAGCTGTGATACTAACGGTGTTAATCAGTTTGGTTTTGATGTAAATGATTTGATTTAATTTAGTACAAGAATTTTTAGGTAAAATCAAAATTGAATCATTTAATAAATGGTTTCATATATTAAAACCAAAACTGTTTATAAATATTTTCAGTTTAAACAGTCTTACACGATTTTCTTATGTTTTCTAATATTTCCATCCAAACAACTTTTTTATTTTGAAAACTTTTAGTGATGAGGATATAAATTGTAACATCGAATTGAACTATTTATTATTATATGCTTTTATTAAAAGATGTTTGATGTAAATTTTATTTTTTTATTAAAATATATGTAAACTTAATATTGAATAACTTAAACTTACTACATATGTATTAATTGATTTAACGATTTACTAATGGTTTAAACTTAAAAATTAAAATCAAACCATTAAATAACTGGTTTCAAGATTTCAATGTAAACAATACGGTTAGATTTTCGTGTCAAATTCACATTCTTAGTTTTATCTCATCATGTGAGAAGACATTTATCTCTCACTTTGACAGAAGAGAGATAGACAAAAAGAGCGTAGGTGTAGGCCTGACTCCTACCAGAGAATACTCTCATAAGTTAACCATTTAAATAAGTTAATTCTACTTTTCATCAGAGAAAAGAACTCTATCCGAGAATGTGTCCTACACTAGCGCCCTTAGCCATGTGTTTAACTCTCTCTCTCTCTCTCTCTCTCTCTCTCTCTCTCTCTCTCTCTCTCTCTCTCTCTCTCCCCTCCCCATGTGAAAAGACATATACTTGTTTTGGGGAGGAAAGAAGTAAAAAGGACATATTGGCATATGTCAGGCCCCCGGACAAAGAACCACCACCCTTTTCATGATTATGTTGTTACTCTTTTTACAATAACCAATTATGTTGTTACATTTATTACAACTTATTTAATTTCTACCTTTATCAAAAAACAACTAAACTCCATTTTACTTTTCCTTCAAGGGATTTTAGAAGCGGAACAATAAAATGATGCAAAAAACAAATGAAGAAAATGCAAACAATAATCACATAATGAATACAAAGATTTACATGGTTCAGTAAGACTGCCTATGTCAATGGTGAGATGAAGTTACGCTTTATTATAATTGGAGAATAAGGTTTTAA